>NC_056727.1:822233271-822510771 GCF_019279795.1 Protopterus annectens
GACTGACTATTAAACCCAGCACTGGATATGGGGCACTGGAGAAGGCTATCAGAATGAAGCAGATGTGCAAAAGAATGCCCCCGCCCCAAAAAAAAGGTATGTGTAGATCCACTCTGCCTTGTAGATACTCAGTAAGTTCCCCAGTGTTAGCTGTAACACATTAATGAGCACTTATAGTTCTCTAGGACTGAAGTGGAAGAGATACCGTTATATATGGTTTCCACAAAATTATTCACTTCACTGAGGTACTGGTGCCATACACTGTATGGAAGAGTCTGTGAAAGCTCTCTCTGGCCCATGGTCCCAGAGATATACTAATAGGAAAGGCTACCATTCCCTCAATTGTTAGGTAGTCTGTGTGTATGTAGTGGGGAGAAAACCTAGTAGTTGTCATAATTCTGAAAGGTACCACACAAAGGCCTTATGCCTATTTCCAGAATGAAAATGCTGCATGGGGTCATTTTGGTGGCAAATGGTGGAACTTTGTGTTGAATACATGCTGACTCAAACACACAATATGCATGTAGTCTATCCCTCACTTCTCTCAAAAATATTGTTGTGCTATGTTTTTTGGGTGATGATGGCTGCCGTCCTACCCACCCCCCCATACCCAGCTCATGATCCTGTGTGTAACCTTGAACCACTGTTGTGATGAGTTTCAACACTAGTCATTCCCAGACATTAAATGTAATACACTGTATATTATGGCCACTTAAGTCACTATTTTGAAGCCTGGAAATATCTAGAGGTTTCATTCAGCACTCACCCATTGCACCCATTACACCCAGTAAGATCTTTGTGGTCTGTGCCATGGTCCACATGACTATATGTAGGCAGGATTAACATCCCAGCTATGTGGCAGTGTTATATTATCTGCATCAGTAGAATGAGATGTGATCAGTGGAAGTCCCTAGGCTGCAGTGGATATAATACATTGCAGTACTGGCAGGGTGGCAACATCTGGTCAAAAACTTTGGACCATAACATGTATGTGGCAAAACAGAAACATGATGCATGCAATGTTCTCATCATGATTTGTTTTGGTGCAAGATCTGGGATCATGGTGCATTAGACATTAACTGAAACTACAGAGGATGGAAAGTTGTGTGGGTTATAGTCAGCAGTGTCTGCACAGCAAAGACTGTTAGCACAAAATGGGTAGGCAAAATGTGGTAGAAGGCTGGGCAGAAAATAGAAGACGCACATGGCCATGGGAAAAATAGCTGAAATCTAGCAAGGGGAAAAGCAACAGGAAATAAGTGTGGGATAAAGGGCACAAGACAGGATGTTGCGGTGGGATCACTGGAAGGATAGATGGTGTGACGTGGACATAGAGCCACTGCTTGCAGATCATCAGGTGTTACTTTGTCACCATGGGAGCAGCAATCAAGAAATCCCTTGGCAGGAAAGGGATTTACTGTTTGACATCAGCCTGTTGTATCTTTGATGGCCAGAGTGTGTACAGTTCATGACCTTGTACAGCAGGGATTATGTGCTGCAATGGAACCTTGTCCTGGGTAATGCTCACTGATGAGGGCTGCTAGTCCTAGTGGTAGGTAGCCCTGCTTGACTATTGCATGGCCTCACATAGTGATGGATACCAGAGCTTCATATAGCTCTAGACATGGTTATTGTGTGTGTACCTTGCAATGGCCCATGCACATGACCACCCTGTGACCATGCCCTATCCCAGCCATAGATAATGCTACCAGTTTTGGCACATATGATGGCACTGGTAATTCCACCTAGGCTGGTGCTCATTATAGCACTATGTGCCATTATAGCTCTCATCATAAACAACTCCTTATTACTTTTGTTTCCATGTTTTCACATGACTGGGCAGCAAAATCATGAAAGAAAATGAATATACCTCCTACCTCAATTATGCAGTAGCAGACTACCCTTGGATCACACTTCTGCACATCTGCTGTTTAAGGCCCAGTGTTAGCTCTACCTCAGGGGGATATCTGTAATATTTGATTATTAATTTTAATTTTAATACCCATGCGTTCAACTTTAGAGCTCTACAATTAGTGCCTGTTAATATGAGAGGGGGTAACTTGAATAATCAATTAGAGTTGGTAGAAGAAAAGTGGATTTTTAGATTGCGTGCACATGTTTTTCCAGGGCTTAATAATCATGTAAGCCTTAAACCGGTCCTGGAAGCACGCCCATTAAAAAAAAATAAAACAAAATAGAATAAGATGGGATGAAGTAGAGTAGGAGGGAATTGAATAACATCACAGAATAGATCATGATTAGATCATAATATATATTATAATTGGTATGAAAAACATTTTTGTATGTTGTTTTTATTCTATTTTACTTTATGTGTTCATTTATCTGATGCATATTTGTCTTGTTTTGTTTTATTTTATATTTTTTATATGAATATATATATATATATATATATATATATATATATATATATATATATATATGGGTCTACTTCTAAAGACCGAACCGACGATTCCCCGACACGCGGAAAATGAAGACCAAACGACCGACAGGTAAGTTTACCGACAGGGTGATTTGCCGACAGTGGAAAGACCAACAAGGGTAATGTGCGATCGCGACTCGGTAAGTGTGCGACAGTGACGGCATTAGGAGTGGTGAGGTAAGTGTGCGATATTGTGGGATTTCGGGTTAGGCTGTGGGAAAGGTGAGTGTGTGTAAGTGTTGGAGTTAGGGTTCGTGTAAGGTAAGTGTGTGATAGTGAGGGACTGTAGTTTAGGGACGGGTTACGTGAGTTAGGGTTAGGGTGCAGGTAGGTGAAGTGTGCGATAGTGTCGGACCTTGGGCTAGGGGTGGGTTAAGTGAGTTAGGGTTAGGGTGCAGGTAGGTGAAGTGTGCGATAGTGTCGGACCTTGGGGTTAGGGGTGGGTTAAGTGAGTTAGGGTTAGGGTGCAGGTAGGGTGAGTGTGCAATAGTGTCGGACCTTAGGGTTAGGGTTTGGGTTAGGGCTAGTGGGTATGTTATGTAGTGTGGTGTGTTGTTTACGTTCGGTGTGTTGGTGTTATGGTGTTCGGTGTTTTGCGTTGTCGGTTTTGTGCGTTGTCGGTTATCTGGCGTCGGTGATTTTTGTGTCGGCGAAGTAGCGTTTCGGGCTTTTAAAGTAGACCTATATATATATATATATATATATATATATATATATATATATATATATATATATATATGTATATACATATTTATTCATTCATGGTTCATGTGTTTGTTAATGTTGTTTTATATATATAAATCCTTCATTGTTTTTATCGTTTTTTTTGCTTGGCATGGAATGCATTTTATCTTTAGTCAGCATGCGCTTTACTGCTGAATGGGTTAATTAATTAATTGATTCTCTCTGCTGTAACTGGATTGGTTAGTATTATTTCAAATTTGTTTAATTCAAGTTGAAGGGTTGTTTTTGAGATCTGATGAAGCATGTTCTACATGTGAAAGCTCTTATCCGTTGACTACACAATAAATCTAACTGAATTTTTGAGCCTGGTGGTCCCGCTTTGTGTTTTTACCTTAATATTTGATTATGTCAGGTACCCAAGTTCTGTTGGCCTATAGTTAGTGTTCTCATCAGAAAGCAATGTGTACCTCTGATGCTGCAGATTCAGCTACAGCTAGGGCACTTCCTTGGCTTTCAGTTACACACACATCCATCCACACATGGAAATGCGTACATTCAAAGGTATACCCATAGCAGTGCAAAACACTCAGTCATGCATGCACCATCATTTGAGGCTTGCCTCCTAACCAGGAGTGAGACCAGTACTACTGCCACTATGTCCTTTGACAGTGATGCATCTGTGCATCATCACCAGCCATTGCAGAGCTGTTCATATCAGCAGCCTTTCCAGCCATAACAATTTATACATGTTGCCCACCACTGCTACCACATAAGAATACATAGCACAGAAAATACCATAGTGGACATCTTCTAATATTCTACAAGGGTGGCCTTGTGACAAGCAGGCCCAGACTTTATATGCAGCCGGTGGCAGATTAAATATACTTTGGGCCCCAGGCTGTTTTCAGTCCATGGGACCCTTCTCATCACACTTTTTACATTTACTTATTTATCATTTGTTAACCAGTTAAGTGAACCATTTATAGCCATGACCTAAGCCAATGAATCATAACTAAAGTTACCACATGTGCAGTCATTTGTCCAGTAATACAAGGTACAGTATTCAATCCATTACAATGCAGCTAATGTATGTAACAATAAAGTCTTTCCATACTGCAGTACTTGAAATGTGTTATTACTATTGCACACACTGTGGTGTGCATGCATGTGAATGTGAGCACGCGCGCACACACACACACACACACACACACACACACACACACACACACACTGACTCCCCACAGGATGTACTCGCATATGCACAAAGACAAAGACAAACAGTTGTGTGAGCAAATGTGAACACACATGCACAGAAACAGGCATGTACCCAGAGGCATGCACATGGGTGCACATACACATAGGCACACATACATAGATATAGACACACACACAGACACACACACACACACACACACACACACACACACACACACACACACACACACACACACATACACACACACACACACATACACACACACACACACACACACACACACACACACACACACACACACACACACACACACACACACACACACACACACACACACACACACACACACACACACACACACACACAAAGAACAGAGGCTGCACACATACACACACATAAATATGTGTCAGAGTTATTGCCATGATTCAGGACTTTTGCTTCTACAAGAGTTGACAGTTTATATCATGTTTCAACACTCACAGGTTACTTTTTACTACAAAGCACTGCAACACTGAAAAGGAAATCATTCAAAACTGTTCTGAATGAAACATCAAACACAAGAACAGCACTTTACATAGACAGGAAGGGAGGGGTTATTTAGTATAGTCTGCAATAGCATTGTCAGTACTTGCAGCTGCACTATTGGTTACATACCTCTCAACTGTTCATGATTTTGCAGAATGCCCCTGATTGTGCCTCAAAGTTTAGTCCTGTCTCTGTTTACAAAGAAACAATGGCAGGATATATATATATATATATATATATATATGTGTGTGTATTTATATGTATAATATATATATATATATATATATATATATATATATATATATATATGGATCTAGGACTATTGACTGAAAGTTCAATAGTCCGAATCCACAATAACCGAACACACTTTAACAAAAGCGCTTTCACCAAAAAAGCACTTTCATTAAAGTGCGTTCAGAAAAAAAAAAAAAACAATAAATCTTCTTTTATGCAGGGGGAGCAAGCTGTGCCCCCCACACCCCCCCTACTTTTATATTCTCACTACAGGGTCGCACTACAGTGGGAAAAAGGGAATTCTTCCTTAACAGCACCGCAGTGCGACCAGTACAACGAGCATACTTATCCGAATGTGGTGCTTCGGTGAACAGCACTTTTGGTTAAGTATGTTCGGTGATTTCTGCTTCGGCAGAAAGTGCCGTCGGGGATCTGTATGGATCCTATATATATATATATATATATATATATATATATATATATATATATATATACATACACACACATATCGCAAATATGCAACAAAATCTAGAAGATTTAGGATTTTTGCTTGGAAATGTTTACACAGATATTTTTATACCCAAGTAGACATGAGATAATTTTTCCTCAGACAGACAGCAAATGTTGGAGGTGTGATGGGGAAGAAAGAGATAAGTGGGAACATATTTTCTGAGAGTATGGTGAGTTGGTAGACTTGAAGGATTCCCTGTGGGATGCACTGTCAGATATGCTGGTTTGGCAGGTTGGTGTGACAAGGGAGATGTTTTTTTTAAACTATGATACAGAATCGGAATTGCCTAGACATGGTAGCTCATTGCTGTGTCTAATTATTGTGGCTGCCAAAAGTTGCTTGCTGACTGTGATCTACTTGCAAATCATCTGGACGTACACACTGACGTAAGTATATTTTTTCTAACTTTCATTGTTTCAGTGATGGTACTGCATTTTACTTATTTGTTTCATTGAAAATTTGTATCTGGACACGCCTCCTGGACAATCTCATTTACTCACTCAACTGAAAACAGTGAGATCATTTGGGAAGGACTACACCCCCCCCTCACACTTATTTGATTTCAGACCCTCTTACCAGTCCCATCTCATAAGCTCGATCTACTGTGTATAGAGAGAGCACTTGGGAAGGACAGCCCCTGTAGTGTCTTAATGTTGCCCTGTTTCCTACAAAAAAAAATTGAATTCAGCTGATCTTATTGTAACTGTCTTCCCCCTTCTTTATTACCTTAGTTTGCTGTTCTGTGTGCTCTTAAGTGCTCAAGTGTTCTTATTCTGCACATAGTACTTCTTGGTAGTAGCCTGATTAAATGTGTCTACTACTCTAAGCATCTCAATTTTGTTGTCAGCACTTGCGCTTTAGGCCAGTTATTTTACATTTAGGGTTTTTGTGGACAAACCCTTATCAAATCCTGCTCTCCATAAGTCCGCCAAGTATTCAGAACACTATGTCTGGACAATTCCCATCAGTTTTACCTGTCAGCCTGGTCAACACAGGCATACTGAGACAGTGTAGCAAATGCCTCATGTTCACAGGCAGTCCCCTTCTCCTATCACATAATTCTTCTACTTGTGAGAGATGCATTCACATCAGTAGGCTGGAATCCATGGTCTCTAACAGCACAGTCAGTACTCCTGACAAAGAGGGAATTGCCAGCACAAACACCACACCACCCACATCACAGAGTCACGCACCCACCAATGCAGGGGTCCTCAAAAAAATCTTACCCAAACAACAGAGATCACCAAAACACATTCACAAACATTCCACACAAAACACCAATCACATCACACACAATAGTCAACACACCACTGTGTCACAAAAATAGCCCATTAGGCATAATGATAAGCCAACACAGCCCCTAAGGCATAACAATAAACCAAACATACTAGTCATTGGCGACTCAGTAGTGAAACACACTGATGTCCCCCTCACCAGACTCAACAAGGAGAAGGTCATGGTCAGCTGTTTGTCAGGTGCTAGAATCCGCCACATTACGCATGCACTTAAATCACTCCACAACAGGTACAAATATGACTCTGTCATTAGAAAAACCACAAACAGCAATCCAGCAACTCCTTAGAAGGAATTTATTTTGAAAAACAGTTGTAGAATAAACCTCTAGCGCCTCGGCCAAAAGCCTTTAACAGAGTACACTCATTAAAAAACTCTCAGTCTATATATAGCAGACCAAAATTGATTAATAGAATAATTGATTAATTACATATATCACAAACTTTTAAACAGTACTTCTTAAAACAACATATTCATATTTACATATTTACACAAAACTCTTCCAGAAGCATTCTTGATTTAATCCCACAGGAGACATAGTGTTAAATTTCAATATTAAGAATGCTTCTTTCTTTCTTAATAACTGTTTCACTTGTTCATCACTCATAAATTTATTACAAACTACACTATCTAAAATTGTGGCCTCAAACCCATCCAAACTGCCATTATGTATTTCATTAAAATGTATGGCTACAGGACTAGTTATTTTATTATTCCTAACGTCCCTTATATGTTCTTTTATTCTACAGGAGAATTGTCTTTTAGTTTCACCTATATAGAATTTGTTACATGTACATTTAATAGCATATATAACTCTCTGACTTTTACAAGTAAAACATTCATTTGTCTCAAAATTCTTATTATTAATTTTATCAAAGCGTCGAGTCACATATCTACAAATCGTGCATTTTCCACACACTATTGTGCCTTTTTCTTTTATTCCATCTACTATCTCTAATTTCGGTCTTTGGAACCTACTATGCACTATAAAATCTTTTATATTTCTTCCCCTATTGAAAGAAAACAAAAGTTTCTTCTGTTGCAGGCAATCTACTTCTTTTTTTGAAATATTCCAACTCGATTTAATTATATTAATAATTTCTTCTGATATTACTGAGTACGTAGTGGTAAAGTAAATATTCCTATCATGCTCCCTTCTATTACTCTTCTTATAATATGTCCAACTATATTTTTCATTTTTGCTGTACAGCACTTTATTTAAACTTTCTTTTAAATTCATTTCATCATACCCCCTTTTTTTAAATCTCTGAAAACTATCATATAATTCCACATTTCTGTCTCTATTCTCACTACATAATCTTTTTATTCTATTAAACTCAGTATATGTTCATGTCAGTGTGAATGACTTTAGACGTACCTCCCTGGACTACAAGAAGAGTGACATGATTGAGCTCTCAGAGTATGCGTTGCAGGCAGGTATGACCCTTGCCCTAAGCAGCATCCTACCTTCACCAAGAATGATACCACAATACCAACAAAAAATGATTGACTTCAACAATTGACATAGTTTCTGGTGTCTTTTCAGGGGAATCCAGTATCTGTTTGCCTGGGATGACATGGTTGACAGGCCTCGATGCTTTGCCAGAGATGGCCTCCACTTGTCACCCTTGGGGTTCCAATTCCTGGCCAAGGCTCTTGCTTCCCCCATTATGCCTTTTTTAGGCTATGTCCCAAAGACAAACCTTCCAACATAAATGATCTGTCCAAAAGCAAACTGAAGGTCATGCTGCTCAATGCCAGGAACCTTAACATGAAAATGGACTCACTGGAGGCTCTCCCCACATTGGAAAATACCAATGTCTGTGCAGTCACAGAAACTTGGTTCAGGGCTGCAAAGAGCACCCCTAATTTACAAGTATATACCTCTTTCCACACTTTATGACCCCAAAACGAGGTTAGAAAGACTAAGGGTGGTGGAGTCTCTATCTTCATTAAGGACAGACACACCTCCAGAGTGGTTTACCAGCATGATGCATTGGAATTACTCCAGGTGCAACTGACAGCTGGCAAGACACCCATCCAAGTTATAGCCAGCTATAGACCTGCCCTCCATGACTCAGGACACCCACTCCTCCTACGTGGACCTACTTGACTCCATCAAGGTACCTCCTAACAGCCTGATCCTTGGTGACTTCAACTTCCCCACCATAGACTGGGTGAACTATTCTTGCACTAATGCATTCACCCAACTATTCCTTGGCTTCATCAGTTCTAATGCACTAGAAGAGCTGGTCTCATCCCCCTACAAGAGGAGATAACATACTGGACTTGGTTCTCACCAACATGGGTGACCACTGTACCATTCCCATAGTATGTTCTTCCCTGGTGAGATCAGATCATCGATCTGTCTCATTCGAAATTTCTATCCCACCCAATCCCTCCCCAGCCATAACCAGGCTAAAAAACTTCTCTAAAGCTGACTAAAACCTCCTAAGGGAGAGTATCTGCAGCTTCATACCACCGCCCCCTCACAGGATGCAGACAACTATGCTGAACAGTATGCCTGTGCAGTATACAAGCACCTGTACAAGTGCATGGACTCAGCCATACCCAACAGAACTAAAACCTGCTCCTCAAGGAAACACAAACCTGTCTGGCAGACATCCTCTATCAACAGGATTTACAATAAAAGAAAGAAATTGTTGTCCAGGGGTAAAAAGGAACAAATTCTAAATCGGAAAAACTCCCTCCTCCACCTCAACAAACAAAATAGATAACTGGTGAAAACCTCCAAAGCCAATTATGAGTCAAAACTAGCCTCTGAAATAAAGAGAAACCACAAGTCCTTCTTCAGTTACATTAAGAACCTCCATGGCAAAGTCCAAGTTTGTTCCAAATTAGTACTTAATGCTACCACTTACACTGATCCTGTTAACTTAGCCAACCTGCTAGCTGATAGGTTCAGCAGAAACATCACCCCCATTCACCCCCCAAAGGCCCAGTCGACATCCCTAATGCTTATCTCACACCTCACATCTCCATAGATCAAGCATTAAAGGCCCTATCCAAGGTAAATAACACAGCTTCCATGGGACCTGATAGCATCCCAGGCTGTATTCTGCACTATCTCCAGCAAGAACTAGCTTCGCCATTGGGCACCCTGTTCAACCACAGCCTAATTATGGGCTTCATTCCAGCAGAGTGGAGAACCCCCATTGTCATCTCCTTGCACAAAGATGGTGCCACTACTGACCTGGGAAACTATCATCCCATTAGCTTGACAAGCCTTATCTGTAAAGCCATGGAGCATATTATTATGGCTCTCATAAACAAGGACATAGGCAATCTCCTTAATCTCCTCACCTTAAGTTAAATGCAAAAAAATGTATTATCATAACATTCAGCAAAAACATGGCCCCTGCTGATAACCACATCATAGGCAACCCCCTAAGCACTCACAAGGAATAGCAGGAGGGTCCCCGGCTGCATTGGGGATAGACTGTGTGCAAACTATTTAGTCACAGCAAAAGGAGAGAGAGAGAACTCAGCAGGAGCCAGACCAAAAACATTTTCTGTTACAGCACAAGTTCACAATTCTTTTGAAGTAAGTGAGCGTGGTACCTTACAACTGAGAGTGGATTCTGTCTACCCTTTATTCCAACACAAACTTTGTTTCCCTCTACCTGTAAGGGAAATATATACAGAGCAGCAGACAAGAGGAAGGGGGATGCATGCTATCATGTGACAAGAGGAAGGAGCCAGAGCCAACACAAGAGGAAGCTCGAAGGGCAGACAACCGGGTCGGGCAATTCCAAGAAGGCATTCCTCCACATCAGCAAAACCTAATTTGGAACTTATCACACCATGAGTTATCTACAGATGAATTGAGTGTTCTTCGGAAAGGACTCTCTTTTATACCTGGTAGGTATTCTGATGCTACAAATGTTATATTTGATATTAAAAAATTCTGTAGAGATTTGACCCTTAAAATGATGTTCAAGGGTAATGAAACACAGCAGTCTGTTTTTTAGAAGCCTAGTTTGTTTGTTCCTCCATTGAATCCCTTGATACATGCTTTTGAATCTATGTGTGTGCAAAATGTTTATTGTTTGAATAAGGGCAAAGAGAATAGAGCTAGAAAATACAACTTTAGCAAGACAGAGCATGATGCTTTAGTAAGGTTACAGAATAATACTGATTTAGTGACACGGCCCGCAGATAAAGGCGGGCCAATAGTGATTATGGACACTGAATGGTATAAATATACAATGAATGCTATGCTATCAGACGAGATGTTCTACAGTAAAATCAGTCACTCGAAGGTGGAAAATATGGTTTTACAAGTAAATAGATGTTTAGATGTTTTGCTGCACAGCATGGTTATATTAAAAGATTTGCATGAATATTTTGTCACACAATATCCTGTCATTCCATTTATACAAGGACTACCCAAGATACACAAAAACCATATCTGCCCTCCAATGAGATCAACTGTGTCAGGCAGGGGATGGTGCACAGAGTCTGTCTCGATATATATTGAGAAGACCCTGAGGCCTATTCTGAATAACATAAGTCAAGTATTGAGAGACACTGAACATTTCTTACGAGACCTTTTTAACTTTATGTCAGACTTGGAAGTTGGGAAGAGTTATATACTTCTTACAATGGATGTGGTGTCACTGTTTATGGTGACACCCAATCATACAAGTATTGACAGCATTGAAAAGTTTTTGAGAGTGTATTCAAACATTAGTGAAAGTCAGATTAGACTTTTAAGAGAACTTTTGGAAATAGTTCTGTATAACAACATTTTTCTTTTTGAGAGAGATCTTTACCTACAAAACAATGGCGTAACTATGGGCACGTCTTGTGCCAACAGCTACGCCAACGTAGTTATGGTGAACAGGGAATTAGAGCATGTGATACAAGGTCCTTTCAGTGAACACATTTTGTTTTTCAGAAGATTTGTGGATGATCTTTTTATTGTGTGGGGTGGTACTATTGTTGAGTTGGTGGAATTTATATGTTATGTGAATCAGAGTACAACATTCTTGAAATTCACCCACATGTACTCATATAAAACTATGAATTTCTTAGATACTACAGTATGCATAAATGAAAACAACTGGATTTACACCAAACAACATAGGAAATCCTGCTATGTAAATCACATCCTGTCACATGCCAGCATGCATCCCCCTTACATCTTCAACAATGTTGTGAAAAATCAGGCTTTCAGAGCCTCAACACTAAATGTCAGAGACTCTGATTTTAAGATGCATATGGATGTTATAAGGAAGGAACTTTTAGACAGAGGGTATGATGAAAAAATATCAGGCACCTTGAATGAAGTAGCCATGATGAGAGATGCAGCAGCACAACCATAATTTCTCAACAGCAAGAGGTAATAAGGAGCAGTAATAGTGCCAGGACTCTAAGGGTACCTTTATGTTACTCTACGGATGTGAATAAATACATGGATATTATTAGAAAAAACTGGGGGATCTTGACATCAGACAAAGTTTTAATCACCATTGTAGATTTGGAGCCTAGATTTTTGCTTAGGAATACTCTATCACTTAAAAGACAGTTATGTTATTCCAGAAGTAGACCTGAAGGCTCAGGGCGAGTAGGCACAGTCCCATGTGGACACTGCAAGTTTTGTAATATGATAGACACAAGTTTGGGATTTTTACATCCGGATGATAGACAGATGTATAAGTTTAATGTATATGCCACTTGTGACACCAAGCATTTAGTCTATCTTGCATTGTGTCAGAAATGTAAGAAATTTTACATAGGAAAAACAGATAGACCCCTAAAGGATCAAGTGAGGGAACACATGTATCACATAAGCAGGAAGGATAGAATCAGTGCATTGTCTTAACATGTATATGATACAGACACAGAACATACCTTTATGTTACTTATTATAGGAAGAATATATGAGAATGTTAGAGGAGGTGATGTACGTAATGCAACAGAGACCCTTGAAGCAAAATGGATAGTTAGGTTGAGGGCAGATAGTGGACATGGTCTGAATGACGATGTCCCCTTAAAGCCAATGTTGAAAAAGAGACCTCTTTTTAGGTAATTTGTATCTACAAATATAAATGCATTTATATACTTTATGCTTTTATACTTGTTTTAATTCAATATTTTTTATATCTGTTTGTATTGCATTAAATTATTGTAAAACAGAGGTATATAGATTTTTATTATAGAGCAACATATATTGTAGCTTTAAATGTTTGACTTAGGAAAGTTTTATGTCAGCTGATATTTTTTTGTCATGTGATTAACTTGAATCAACCTATATAAGTGGCATTGAGGTTTTCATTAGCATCTGATGATGTGGGATACATACCTACGAAAGCACTTATGTTGATGTGATTTTATGTGTCCTTCTGTATATTAACGGTTTTTTATGTTGGAATACTGGAATTTAAAGCTTCATTTGGGTCCTCTTTGGTTTTATACAACATTATTTTCATGATTAAGGCTATGTAAATGAATTTAAAAAAAGAAGCCATAAGATGGAAGTGTTTTCTTCCTGTGAAACAACTACATGCTGCATGATAATGTCTACCAGAATTATAGTCCCTATAAAATATATATTCAAAAAATCCTTCTCACTTACAAAATTCTTTTCTATGAAGCATGCCCATGTATACACAAGTCTGATGCCGTAAAATCGAACATCATAAATAAATATTTGTTGCTGACACAACAGTGCAGCTAGTTGGCTAAAAAATCTGTTAAATAACTGAGCCTAAACACATTTTATTTTTTAACGGATTGAGTCTTTTGTATATGTTTAATGTTAGCACAAAGTAAGTATCACTAACTAGCATGAGGTACAAACACATGTAAACAGCAACTGGTTAAGACATACTTCAGTAAATAAAACTCTACCAGCATTTAAAGTACTGTTGTGATCAACTGCCAACCACTGGCACATCCTTAGGCATTGAGAGATATAATGATCATTTTCTATAACGAGTTATGCTATGTGTCATTCTCTGGACTCTTAACATGGAGTGTTTGGCCATATTTAGCTCACATATTTTAGTGATAAGTACTTAATAATATATATCAGATAAGACCAGCTCTCAACAGATTGGCCTCTTGGAGGACAGAAACTTAGTTAACTATACTGGCAGAGCAAAATGTGCATGAATCATAAAGTTAGTTCTCCATAAATGTCTGGATCTTTTGATTTGAATATTAAAATAAGTGTAACATTTAGTAACACAGTTGAATTGAAATGGGAAAAAAAGAACACTAAATTATGATTAATTACACCTTCATTTATACATGAATTTAATTTTACAGATGTCCCAGTCCAGGGGAAAACATTTTATCATAGTAGACCTATATTGTCAGTTGGTGGATGGTGAATCAAATATTATTAAGATAAGTTTATGTTTTAAACTCAGACATTTGAAATGGATTACAGCAATGACAGAGGCAGATGACTGTATATACCTACTGCTTTCCTCTTGAACACACTTCTTGATCCAGAACTTTGCAGCTGTAACAGTGATTCCCTGCTGAATTCCTCCTCCCCATCAGAAGAATGCATTACATAGTAGAGCAAGGTGGTGGGCAATAACTTTAAAAGGCAGTTTACACAGATAAACTGATTAGGTAAAAGAGGCGCTCCTGATCAATTGAGTGCTCACAATTTTGTAATAAATTCACCAACATATATAACTGCTTTAGGAAACAACCGGACAAGGGTTACAGCAGTTCTGTTATATGCTAAAAATAAGATCAAAATGTAAGAATAACACAAGAGAATTGTTGAAGCGAAGTCAAACCAAACCTATTCTCGGCCCTTTAGTACTGATTAGCATAAAGCAATGTGCCACTCTTGCCTTGACAATCTTGACTAGAGAAAGTTATCATAATATGTGATAGAGTTCAGTGACTGAGATACAAAATATAGCTATGAAATGCTTGCTGCTGAATATTTACACATAGCTTATTTATTTTTATATTGTGTTACAGATTCAGCTTTGTCATATCTCTGTTAAGTCTAGTAATGTAAGCCTCTGTGGTAAAACATGTCATTGCCCATGCCAATGAGAGTTACAAAAATCTATAAATTAGCAAAAAATAAAAAATAAAAAAGATGAATGATTCTATATGCCAATAACTTACTTGCTCCTGAGGTGGAGAACGAAATTCCTTTGTCTTCTTTGCAGTTAGTGCAGCTGACATGTTTAGTGCCTGCATCACTTCATTATATCGGAATCGCTGATTATCTTGGAGCCTTGCCACAAATTCGTCAGAGAAGGCAACAATGGCTTCAATCCTGTGGCGCACTTGGCAGTCACAAAGATACTGAAGAAGGTGGCACATCTTAAAAATATTAAAAAAAACACAATGAACAAGCATGCCGTTATTACTATAAAATCATACAACCAATTAATTCTTTCACTGCAAATCCCTAAAAAGGAATAACTGCTGCAGGGCATTTTTTGTGTTGTATAAAGCTAAAACTCTACATAAATACCTATTGAGATAAAAAAGAGTTGTCTTTACTGACTACTTTTCTGATGGCACTTTTACTGTATCTACCCTATCTTCGCCCTCGTGACCAAACCACACCAACCGTGGGTAAATCCAGCATTACCCACATCCAGGCATGAGTTATTGCTATAATAACATCCAGCTGTGGTAATCATGTACTTGACTACAATAGCTGACAAACGTTAAGCCCCAGACCTATCAACCTTTTGAACAATATACTAGAAACCGTAGATTGAACCAGATTTACTACGATTAATCATGTGTTGCTTGGTTGACGTGTTTAATCTAAATTAAGATGTCAAAAGTCTCAGGAGGTCTCAATCTTAAAGCAGTGGCACTCTTGAGGTTGCCAAAAAACATTTTTTTTAGGGGCAAACCTTCTTGTATCTCAGTATGCAGGTGCATATGGGATCTGTACTGATCCCCGAATGACAATATCACCGAATCACTAAAAGCTGGGCATACTTACGCGAAAGTGCTATTCACCGAAGAAGCACTTTTGCATAAGTATGCCTGCTGCAGAGGTCGTACTACGGTGTGGATAAGGGAACATTTGCTTTTCCCCACTGTAGTGTGATCTTGGAGTGAGAATATTAAAATAGGGGGGTGTGGAGGCACAGCCCCCCACACGGAGGGTGCAGGGGGCCTTGCCCCCCTGCAAAAACATTACTTTAATGTTTTTTTTTTTTTGTTTAACACACTTTAGTGAAAGCACTTTTTTGGTGAAAGCGCTTTCGCTAAAGTTTGTTCGGTGAGAGTGGATTCGGACTGTTGAACTTTCGTTCAACAGTCCTAGATCCGTGCATATACATCCTATCTGTAAATATACTTACTACAAGGCTGCACAAATTCAAAGAAGAGGGGAAAGGTAGGAAACAAAAATAAAACTCACCTGCTCCCTGTTCTCCAACTCAACAATTCATTCAATGAGCAATGCGGTATGTTGTGATGTAGCAAAATATTGACTGCAGGAAGCTTATAACCTACCTATATTGGCATTTCAAGATTCACTGGGATCCTAAAATAAGCAGGTTTCTTGAATGGGACACAGACCTCTATTTTCCCAACTGCCTATCACAGAATAAACCATTAGAATTCCATACCTCTTCATGGACCTGTGGTCTACAAATGTGTCTGGTAGACACAGAAACTCTGCATTTTAGTCCAAGAGGCTAAGGCAGGGAACAAGCTCCAGTTATCATTTGTCAAAATTGCTCTAAATCAATTCTTGTGCCTTCTGTGGAAGGTTGGGCGCCGGGCTGGCAACTCGACACTGTAAAATTCCACTGCCAATCATGAGCAGACAGATGATCCGCTGTGGAGACCCCTAACTGGGAAAAGCCAAAAGAAGAAGAAGAAGCTCTAAATCAATTCTTGTTCATGTAGTGGAGCTGTAGCTTGTTAGCAATTAGTCATACAACTATGGAACTGCATGACATAACAGTATTTGTCCTTGTTTAAACTGGTCTGCCAATGGGATAACTAATTCTGTTGCACACATAGATTCTCTCTTGCTATCTTACCAAAGATCTTTTTTCTCCAATAATCATTTATTTTAACTCTTCTTCTTCACTTCTCTTACCTCCTTTATCCGACTACACTCCAGCCTTTCTCAGTCTCCCATTTCCCCGCTTCTTCCACCTATAAATCTATATATACTATACCCTAATCTATATATATTATACCCTAATCTATATATACTACACCCTATCCAACTTCCTCCTTTTTGATGACTTTGTTAAGCCATGCTAACAGAAGTAGTTAACCTGTACCAAGCAGAAATTCCACTCCCAAATTGTCGTTTCCCCACAAAGTACACTCTTAGCTCCTTCACAATTATCATCTGCCCTGCCACCCCGTGGTGTAAACAGATCCATCTACTACAAATGACAAAGACATGATTTACACTTGCAACTGATTTTTTGATGAACACACTGAAGGCATTTTTCTTCATGTTCCTAAAACATTCTGCATGTACACATCTACACCTGTGGTATTTTGCCAATAAGACTTATAAAACAGTTGTAAAAGCACAGGGCAACATTTTGCATACAGAATTTTGGACATGGTGTCTTCTAAATAATAATATATGCATTTTTGTTACTAGCTTAGGGATATTTGTATTGTTACAACATGGAGTGACTACTAAGCATTTCTACTAGGCCCATCAGCTGGGCTATAACAATCAGAAACACTTGCATAAAAGCATTTGAAAATGGGCTACATATCTTTTAGTTTGGCCAGCCAGCATGTTCAGTATTTAACTGAGCAATTTACAAATGCAGAAGAATCAATACCCTATATCTATCTGACAGCTAAAGATGTACAACTGTAGACAGAGCAAGACTTATTAACAGGCACTTTTGCAAACCAGAAAAGTCTACTTCATAATTGTCAGGTGTGTAACTGAAATTGCTTGCATGCAACAGGTAGTCCTACTTTATCAAATGTCCTTTTTTACTTACACACTATTAACCTTCTCCAAATATATTTAGGTCACTTTAACATATTTTGAGGTATTACACATTTTCTAGCAGTGTTACACGTTTTATTATGAAAGCATTCTCCAACCTGCAACAGTAGATCTCAAATTAATGCTGATTAGGGGAGGGGAAGGGAAAGACAGTGCTCTTGTTTTTACTTTTCCTAAAAGGTTAAAACAAAATCAAAGCAGTCTATTGGTATGAAAGATTATGTCACTAAGTCATCTTAGCATGGCTGTCTAACAGCTTGAAATGATGTGAGTAATCTATCAGGGAAAAAAAAAAACAATGCTTTATTACGCAATCACTAGATGAGACTGTAGTAGGTTAAAAACATTTAGTTCATGTCTATTTTTAGTGGTTTTAGGTTCAGTGAGGTGATAACAGCACTGTCAGACTTTCTGCAATCAAACCACTACAGCCAGATTAAAAAAAATATATATCTCATGAACATGCAGAGCCATAAAAATATATATCTCATGGACGGACATTGCTTTCTTGGCATTTTTACTGCGAAGCCATAAGGCTCTCTCTAAAACATTTTTTCTCTTCAGTCATTAATTATAACTGCTTCTGCTCCAAAGGCTGATTTTTCCCCTAATATTCTGCAATGATAAAGATGCTACTTCTGTAACAATGTCTGGCTCCTGTAAAGACGTTACCAAAGGGCTGAGTTATACTCACCTCACATCCACCTTGCTACCCTAGCCTCAGCCAACATTTTATAGCAAAGAATTATGACACCATACTATAGTTGCTGTATCAGAACTCAATCTAATGTTTCAACCTGCTCCTTACTCTTGTCACTAATAACGCTCCAACTGATATGGCAATACCCAGTAGCACATATGCTTACCTTGACACATCAGACACTAGGAGTCCAGTCACAACACAGCCATCTTCTGACTGGTCCAATACTGACTTTACAAAACATGTCACTCTTTTATGACTAATACAAGACATGTAGGTACCTATTTTTACTCCCAGTATTATCCCCCATCTTCCAGCCCCCCCCCCAAAATAACATGATCTTTCAAATGTGGCCAGACAAAAAAATGTAGCAAGTAGCTGGTACAGTTTATGCTATGCACAGAGTGCTACAGGTTTGAGTGAATAACAAAATAATTTCTTTCTTTTAAACTGATGTAACAAGTAGTTCCTACAGTTTATACCACATATGGAGTGGTATAGCAATTTTTCTAACTGTTGGTATACACTGAAGAGCAATTGAGATTGCCTTTGTTGCCCCCTAACACTTTCTACTCCAGGGTAGCTGCTCCTTTCACTTGACCCCAGCTATGTAATGGAATAATGCAGCTACCTATTATTATATTACCTTTCCACAAAAACTAAGCATATAGTAGAAAACATCCATTTACAGCTATACTTTTTCCACTCTCCTCATTGATAAAACCAACAGTATAATCCTAATATCTCACGTTATGTTGCTTTCTGGTGCAGGGCTGCAGCCAGGTATTTCTGATTTATACAACAAGCTTCTAAACTGCTGTCCATCCCCAAAACAAATGGCCTTTTTTTCACACAATGCATTATAAATTACAATTAAACATGACATGCATTTATTAAAACTGTTATGTTAAAAGTCTTATATTAAACAGTTAATAATAGAAAAAGCATACATGACATTATATGATGTCTCATTTATATGTTTTTAATTTAATTTATTTTCATGAAGCTGGATCACTTGGTGTACTGTTACCTAACCAAAGGCTAATTTGTGTCCATGGTTTATGTGGTATACATCTGACTACACACATACTCTAGTAACACAAAACTCAATCAGTGGCCTAAAAGGTAGTACCCTTGCCTTTGCTGCTCAATGATCACAATGCTGTAGGGTCTATTCCCATTCTAGCTGCATGGATTTATTTTCCATTAGTGTCACTGCAGTCTAGCATATGGGACTGCTGCACTCCTGAGTATGGTGCTTGATAGCTCCAACATTAAATTGAGGTCCCATCAGCTGGATTTGGTGGTCGTTCGGGTGGATGCAAGAGATCCCATGGCACCTATCAAAAAGAGCAGGGGGAAGCTCCTCTGGTACCCTGGCCAAATTTCCCTAGTGACTATGAATACCACCTTGGGTTCCCCCTGTAAAGAAGCTTCTTGTCTAGTAGGACTACCCAAATCAACAAAAAGCTATTCACAAATAAATAAACTCCAACCCTAAAAAAAATATATGCTTCGCAAATATAAATCCTGACAAAATTAGAGACAAAAATGAAGAATGAGAGAAGTGCATATTATCTAATGTATTTGAAACTGTGGAAGTTGCAGAGTTGTGGTTTAAATTAAACATACTGGTATCTCCCCATCTAACTAAACATTCACAAACATTTCACTTCATATGACCAGAGATGTGAGAGTGGCCTTACAATTCACTCAACCTAATCTGGCATGCAATCTTACACTCTATTTTCAAAAACAAAATAGATCAAAACACCCAATGGCCAATAATAAAACATTATATAGAGACCTCCTTAGTCTTAATGTTATAGTAACTAACATTCCAACAATCAAAGCTATAATTTATTTATTATTTATTTACTGCAGTTTGTTTATCTAATTTATGTATCTAACATGCTCAGTATGTGTCTGCTTCTATTAACAACTCATTTTTTGGACTGCTTGACTCAAATAGCCAATGCAGTAAGGATATTTTCACAAGTCTTTACCAGACATAAATTAATTGTGTAAAGGTACCCCACACCTGATTGAGTTCTGAAAACATGGCAAGAATAGCAGAACCCAAAGTTCACCTCCTATCATACTTCTGAACCTAGTAGCACACAAAATCTGGACAAAGCCAAAAATAATTGAGAGCAGCAAATGCCCAGAAATAGGGGGAGATTTTAAAAAATTCTGTTACAAACTTAGATAGTGGTTAGAATAATAGATTTTCATTAGCTTGCATTTTCTGAAAGCTATGAAGTCGGAAAATGAAATGCAGTGACTTTAATTCTCAACGATTTGCCAGAAAATACAAATGTTATGAGAAACAGACTGCAAATATCAGATAAAAATCAGAATATTCTGCAAAATTCTGGACAGTAAAGAGATATGCCTCCCACGTTTTAGAGACAACTTTCTAATAGCATTTTAATACTTTTCCTGCTAAAAATATTTTATTCTAGGTAAAACCACTGCATATAACTTCCTGAATTAAAAATAGCAATGCTCTATGCTACTGGAACTAGTTAGTTCAGTATTGGAACAGGTCTTGAAACTAACAAACTGCAGGACTATCCTGAAATATTTCTTTAATATTAAGCTGCATCTTCATCCAAATACTCGCAAACACCAGAAAATAATTATTAGTGTTTCTATTCTCTGGTCTACCTTAGTAGTAAAATAAACCATTAAAATATCACAGCTCTAAAGGACAAATACATATTAACTACTGTGTGTGCGTGTGTGTGTGTGTGTGTGTGTGTGTGTGTGTGTGTGTGTGTGTGTGTGTGTGTGTGTGTACGCGTGCGTGTGTGCACAGGGTAGGGGGTACAATCAAAATAGGGCACAGTATTAGTTTTAGAAATTCCAAATGATTCTGGAGAGACATTAATCTTGTTGCTGATAGAACTAAACATTAACCTCTCCTCAGTTTTTTGAAAAAAATATACTTCTGTGCAAGACACATTTACCATAGCTTCAGCTATAGCAGAAGCCCCCCTGCCAATAACTAACCCTCCACGCTCTGAATAGTGTGCAGGTTCAGGGTGAACTTTCTACACAACTATATGGTTTTAAGCCTTACCTCCCCTTCCAGCCAGTTTCTATTCAAAACACAAACTACTGAAAGTATGACAAACCCTTAAAATCGAAGAGAAAATGGGCTCTTTCTCAAATTTCTACGAATTTAAAACTCTTTTTTCCCTCTCCTCTCGTCCACGTGTTCATACTCATTCTCACTACAGGAAAAATTTTATTAATTATGGGAAAACGCACAAGGTAACCCTCTGATGAAATTACATCATTCCCACTTCCTGTCTCAACAAATAGAAACAGCAGTCCGACTACTTCATTTTTATTAATCTTTAACTAAATATGCAGGCTGGTCCTTGAACCATGGACTATTAGCCATTCATTTTTTCCTTCATTTGTATTGCCTGATATCTGATTTGTCTTATTTATTGTTGAAGGAAGCTGGAGCTCACTGCATAAATCACTGGGTACAAGAGATGCAGCCAGTCCTGGATGGGATGTAAGTTACAGTCCCTGCAACACACATGCACAGATGCACTTGCACGCACACACACACACACACACACACACACACACACACACACACACACACACACACACACACACACACACACACACACACACAACACACACACACACACACACACACACACACACACACACACACACACACACACACACACACACACACACACACACACACACACACACACACACACACACACACACACACACACACACACACACACACACACACACACACACACACACACACACACACACACACACACACACACACACACACACACACACACACACACACACACACACACACACACACACACACTAACTCAAACACCGCACTCACATCTATTGGCAATTTCGAGGAAAACAGCTTCACCTACTAGCATGTGTCTCGGATGGGGAAAATGGAGTACCAAATGAAAATTCACAAGCACATAGAACCTGCACACATCTCACAGACATTACCACAGCTAGTTAGTGAGCCAGAGTATAAAAAGCTAATGTACCACTATGGGCTATTATTGGAGACCATGTACGTTTTCCATAAATGTTGCAGCATATTTCCACTCCTTTGTTGTCTATCATATCTTTCAAGCTATGGGGAAGTGTGTGGCCACTTGGCTTGTACATGCAGACTTAACCAGAACAGCAGAAACTGCCTCACTCCATATCCATGTGTGCTCTTTATTATACAAGTACTGGCTTCTTTATCAGTGAATAGTTTAAAATTTACCTTCAAGCAAATTCATTAGAATTATACACGAAAATAGCTCACTCATCTTACTTGCATGGAATCCTTCAGGTATCAGTACCTGGGCCACTTACTGATTCATTAGGTCACTGTTAGGTTACTACCCTAAAAGACATACTTTACGAAGGTCCTTACAATTTACAAGTCTAACTGCACTGCCTTTGTTATACCCTCCATTGTCTCAGCTGATATCCTTAAAATGCATGTTTAATTTACCTTCAGACAGCTAGATTACAGGTTCATAGGTGTATAGTAGGTTAATAATCACTAGGGCCTTTATAAGCCTAGCCATGCAACCCAAATGTACCATATGTTATATATTTTAAACATATATATAAGGGGTGATTGTTGGTTATGACATGATTTACTGAAAGCCTTAGTCCATCAGAGATGTAGGCGCCAGACCATGGTTGTACTTTTGATTTCCCATCCAATGGGCTAAGTTACACTTAAATAGGGTTAGGGGAGGATTTTGTTTCACATGGATGTGGAGGGTATTCTAGAGAATGTGAATTCTCTGAGGCAAATATCTATCTCTCAACATATTCCAGTTATGCTGCAAGAAAATTGAGGTACTTAGATCTAATAGTTCTGATGCTGTTTGTTTTGCAGATGTGTAAAAGGTTCATCAGAGCATGGTCCAGGGATGCTTTGCATGTCAGGCAAAGATCGCCTCTCAGTAGACTGCATGAGACTGAATATAGAGACAGGGCTTTGAGATGATCCATGCACAACATTGTGTTTATGCCCTGTATTCCTTTTGTAAGGAACCTTTGCAGATATTACAGATGCTGCATGTGTCTGTTCAGGTACATAGTGAAGGGGGAATTATACTCAATGATGGCTCTGATGAAAGCCGAGTATAGTAGTACAATGACTTCCTTGGACCTCAACACCAGGCCCCTACTTATAAGCTAAGCAATATAGAAGGATTTCCTTGCTACCTGGACACATGTTGGTTGAAGGGCAGGTTACTGTTTACATGTGTTCCCAGACTCCTGACTAGTGCATCAACTCTTAGGGATGTTTAGTTGATGACGTTTCCTGGGATGGCCGACTTCTCAAAAGGTACTATGGTAACAGGCTTTTCTAAAATTAAATACATGCCATCCGTCATCATATCTACAGTAAAAAGTATATCTCCAGACTGGGCCATAGAACTGCTCAGTCAGTTTCAGAATACACTAGATATGTGGCTAAAGGGAAAAAAAATGGAAAAGGTTAATGACATGTTTGTCCTACCTGTTCATTGTTAGAAAGTTTCACACCTCAAAACTTAAAAAAAAAATGAAAACCATAGAAGAGTCATTTTATATTCATACTGTGGAGTTTTATATTTTTGGCCACAATAAACCATTTACAGCAATAAACTATAGACATTCTCTTTAGCAACCTCTCTTGTATCTCTCTCTCTCTCTCTCTCTCTATATATATATATATATATACACACACACACATACATCATATATGCATATGGGTTCCATTGGTTTGGTCAACAAAGAGTTTGGTTGACATCTAATTAATTGACCGCATTTGGTCGACTATACAGATAGTCAACAGGTGTGGAAGACTGACAATCCCCAGGAAGGGGGATATTCCTTTTTCCTGGAGATTGTGTGATTTCTGAGTTAGTATATATAATTAGCAGGAGGTGTGGTGGTGCAGGGGGGCTTCCATCCTACAAAAATGATTTTTTAAAGTTGCATGGGTGGATGTTCTTTCCTGATGCATGGACACTAAAATATCAACATTTCCATTATGTAGAGAGGTTTACCTTTAAGATGTCAACATTTGTGTTTGTTGGCCAACTGAAAGTAATTTTACATATATATATATATATATATATATATATATATATATATATATATATATATATATATATACACACATACATACATCTTTCCACACACATACACATATATATATATATATATATATATATATATATATATATATATATATATGTGTGTGTGTGTGTGTGTGTGTGCACATATTGGGTTAGTCCACTAGGCTAGCAGCCTAAGGGGAGACCCAAGGTATTAATTACAGAGCTATGAGAAATTCAGCCAGGGCATCAGGGAACTTCCCCTACTCTTGGTAATTGGGGGAAGGATTTGTGTGTTACACATTCTGACTTCCTGTTTCCTGTCCAGGCGCACAGGCAGCCAGGAGGAACAGGAATAAAATATGGCTGCTTCATGAAAATGTATTTGAAATAGTAGAATTGCTACCAGAAGTTTTTTCTGATTCTGTGGGTACAGAAAAAACTGTGATATTTGGAAGAAAAGGAGGCTGTAGCTGTAACAGAGATGGATTCAGATTGTTTGAAAGAGAGACAGTTACCTCTGAGAAATGCATAATTATAACCCTCCAATCGGGAGGGTTGCAGGAAGATTATTTGGAAGAAATGGTAAAACAAAAAGTGAACCAGAAAGTGGAGCAGCAATTTCATGCAGCAATATCATGGAGAAAATAGAAGAAGAAAAAGGAGAAGAAGAGACTGTGCCAGAAAAAGTTCCAGAAACAAAAACTTATGCACAAACTGTAGGAAAAGGAGCAAAGAAGAAAGAAGAAGTAAAAGAAAGAAAAAGAAGTATACAGTACATGTGAGCTATAAAAAAGAAGAAAGTTTAGACAGTTATAAGGTTTGGGACTCTGTCATAGCACATCT
This sequence comes from Protopterus annectens, assembly GCF_019279795.1. Classification (NCBI taxonomy): domain Eukaryota; kingdom Metazoa; phylum Chordata; order Ceratodontiformes; family Protopteridae; genus Protopterus; species Protopterus annectens. The sequence continues at coordinate 822,258,827 of NC_056727.1, forward strand.
GGTTGTCAAAGAAAAAAAAGTAAGAGCATTCATTTGAATTAATAAAGAGACTTTTTCTGACTTGATATTTGAGACTGGGCAGGCCATGGAAATTATTTTGGGTGCATATGAACAAAAGAAAAATATTTATCCATTGTTAGAATATGTTGTGCAATCTTTTTACAGACAAACAAAAAAATGAATAATGATCCAGTTTAGAACTGAAGTTGAAGCGAAAGAACTGAAAAAAACATTTGTTAACTATATGTAAAGACGTAATGGACACTACAAAAATATATGATGAGAGAGGACTATGGACTGGGGGGTGGGAATGTTGAGTAATACTGAAAATGGAAAATGATAATGTTATGCACGTACCTAGTATTATTGATGATCACGGTAATAGGGGTTTTGTGAAATGCAGGAGTCAACCAAAAACTTAGTTTTGTGGAGAAAATGATAATTTAATCAATGAATGTGATAAAAAATATGTTTTTTTGTGTGGTAAAACAGGGCATAATGCAAACAAGTGTGATTTAAAGTACAAAAAATATGGCAATACTGGTCATTAGTGGCTAGAATGTGAAATGAATGTGCAAGAAAATGAAAATAAAGTTATACAGTATAAAGAGATAGTAAAATGTGTTATACAAGAAAATGTACAAAAAGATGTAACTGATAAAGATGTTATACATGAAGTTAAAGAAAGTAACAAGGAAAAAGAAACAGAGGAGACAAATGAGGAAGAAGCTGATTGGTGCACGGTATGAAATAAAAAGAATCCGTTAGGGAAAAAAGTTAAAGAAAGGAAAAGAACATTCAAAAACATAACGCTTACAGAAAATAAGGAAAGACAGGGATAAACATTTTATTATACTAACTGTTCTTAAAAGCTGAAAATAGCTTTAAATGTGAACAGTATGAAAAATGTTAACAGGAGAATAGGTATATTACAATGGTGTGCTGTAGTAGGTGCACATATTATTATTTTAGAAGATATCAGATTATTAACAGAGGAAGAAAGAGCACAAACTGAAAAACTTTGGAATGAGAATCAAAAATAAAGAATGATTTATTATCATTTGACCGCATGCACCACAACTGCACAGCTGAATGAAATTTTGTTCCTCCAGGCTCAGCATTTATCAGCAACATCCACACAATTAACATATAGGAATCTCTACACACAAACAAAAAAAAACCCCATAAAAAACAACATAACAAGCCAACCGATGATGCGAAAAGCCTCAACCGCAGCAATCAAACTCCAGCATCAACCACATTCCAGTCCCACTCCAACCACAGGCACAGAAACATCAGTTGCTGCATCTCCACCATCTGCTCATCAACAGAAACATTTCTCCTATCCACCGAGGAACCACAATCTCCACACCAGAAACCACCACTCCATACCGATCCACAGATGTACCTTTGCAGCCAACCGCAGGCCCCAACAGTCATAACCACACCACAATCTTGCCCTCCTCCTCAATTCACCTGTCACTCCATCACTGACAGAGCTCCAAAAAACGTCCATACTCCATCACACCTCCTTTTGAATTCCTCTGACCTAACATTCAAATTTTGTGCCAGCAAACTCCAATTCTGCCTCTGTAACCAATGCGCAGACTCACACTGAAGGCTCTGCTTCAAGTTCCAAGTTCCAAGGTAAGCACAACAAAAACATCAGGATGCCACAGACATCACAACCACTGACACCAGACACACACCCGACCAGACTAAAGGCACCACATCTCGACAATACAGGTAAGTACAGCATCAAAAAATGGAAGTGCACAATGAGAGCCGGAGTGGCTACTGCCATCATGGTGCAGCCATCTTGCTAGATATGCAATATATACAATGGTGTGGTAGTTGGGAACATGGGTAAAGAAACATGCTTGGGCATGTGTATATTATGTCAAGAATGCATTAAAATATTATATGTAACCATACTGGATCTAGACCAAATTATGGTAATAGACATGAGATGGAAAAAATATGTGTACAGAATTACAGCTTTATATGCATATGTAACAAAGAAGAGAGAGAAATGATGATTAAAAATATTCTTGAATATGTTTCTGTAAATATGGACATTTTAGTGGTGGGTGATTTTAATTGCAATTTAAGGAAAAATAAGAGCAATTGTGCCGTTAAAATGGCTAAAGAAATTATGAGAAGTGGAAAGTTAAATGTATGACAGAATAACCCCTGGACCTATAAAAGGAATGAAATTAGGACAGAAATTGATTATTTTTTAATATCTGATAGGTTGAAAGTTATAAAAAAGGAATGTATGCTTGGTTTTCAGATCATGTGGCAATATGGGTTAAAGTACAGGAAAATGAAGAATGTATAAGAACAGGAAAAGGAATAAAGAGGATTAATAATGAAAATTAATTAGATTTAGAAGAGAAAAAAGAATTTATGGAATTATGTAAAAATCATATGACTAAGAGGATTTTTATGAAAATTGGGCTGTTTGGTGGCTTAGTTTAAAAAAATATAAAAAAAGCATTTTTAGGATATATATAAAGAAGAAAAGAAAAAGGGAGATATAAGATATTAAGTCAAGAAACATTTACAGCCATATTAGAGAAGAAAAAAATCATTTTATGAAAAATAAAGAGAAATATATAAAATAAATCAAATTAAAATTAACAACTTGTTATGTAAACAAAAATATTGTTTACAAAGAAAGAAAGAAGAGGTAGCACCACATTTTAGTGAAATAATAAAAGAAAGAAAAATAATAAGAGAATTAAAAAAATAAGGAAACAAGCAACTAAGACAGCAAGAGGGAATATACAAAACAATTAAAGAACATGTATTAGAATTATTTGTTAAGAGAGAAGAAAACAAAGAACAAATTTATAAAGGTGAAAAATTAAATAATGAATATTTAGAACAAAGATTAACCACGTAAGAATTGAAATTCTAAAAGATATTAACATGAATTCTGCAACAGGACTGGGCGGAATTGAATATGGTACATATAAAGGCATGAAAGAGTGGCAAAAATAATTTTTATAGATGTTATGAATGAATGGTTAGAAATTGGAATTAAACAGAAACAGATATATACAAGAGTTATAAAATGTAAATTTAAAAAATGAAATAAAGAGGAGATAAAAAATCGGAGATCTATAACATTGAAGAATACAGATTATAAAATGCTATGAGAATAATAATAAAATGGTTACAGAAAAAAATGGATGAAATATATGACCAAAATATATTTGGAAGAAAAGGGAAAGGAAGTCAAGAGTTATTATGGATAATAAGAGATATAACTGATGACATCATAAATAAAAATGTAGAAGAAAAGGTTATTATAGGGGATATAAGTAAAGCTTATGAAAGTATTCAATATAAATCATTATGGGGAATTTTGCAGGCATATAATGTAAGCAAAAAAAATTAAATCTGTTTATAAAAGGAACTTATGTGAAACTAAATTTAAATGACTGGATTGGGGAAGAAATAAAAATAGAATGTGTAATAAAGCAGGGCTGCCCAGCTAGTAGTGAAATTTTCTCATTAGTTATGAATGTAATACTGAAGGAAATTAATAAAATGTCAAGTAGTGCTGGATACAAAATGATGAAGGAAGTACAATTGCCACTAATGTATAATCATGTGGATGATATTGTATTTATTTTTAAAAATAAAGTATGGATGGAAAAAGTAAATGAAAAATTAAGTATAAATTTATATAAAACCGGTTTAAGTATAAATAAGGGCAAAAGTAAAGGATGTGGTTTTGAAGGTATGATACACGGTGTGGAGTTCAATGAAAAATATATAAATATATTAGGAATAACATTTGGAAGTAATAAATACAGACAACAACAATGGGATAATGTCCTCAAAGAAGTAAAGGATATGACTAATTTTTGGAAGTCATATAGATTTTCATACAGAAAAAAGCACACTTGTTGAACACCATGTTAACAGGACAAATTGCTTATGTTGCGAACATCTATGTGATTCCTATTAAGTATGGAAGGGAAATAATGGTTATATTCTCTTTTATATGGGGCTCTAGACTGAATCCAGTCAAAATAGGAATTATGTATATGAAAGAAGAACAAGAAGGTCTGGGTTTAATAAGCTAAACAGTACATGCAGCATCTTTTATTTTATATAAGGTATTAAAAGGAATTATAAAGGAAAATAAAAACTTGATAGAAATGATACTATATTCTAAATACAAACAATTCTGGGAAGGAATGAAAGTTAAAAAACTAAGTAAAAGCATTCTGAATAAAGAAATGTGGAGGAGATCTTTTGTGGAAAAGAAGGACATTTGATAAGTAACTGTGATGAAAGAAAATTATATATTTTTATGGAAATGGGACATGATACAAAAAATGTGAATTGAAATGTTATATATAAGAAAATTGGACATTAATGGATGGATTGCAAAAATTAAAATAAAAGTAAAAAAGAAAAAGAAAAAGACAGAGAAGAAAATGAACAAAGAAGACATTTTTGAAGTAGTAGAAATAGAAGAAAAAATAGATGAGAAAAATGATAAAGATGATACAGAAGAAGGTTATGAAATAAGTGCTGAAGAAGACAAATTGGGAGGTAGTAAAAGAAAAAAAGAATTCTATTGATTAATGGGTAAAAGGCAGTAAAAGAAAATTTAAAAGGATAAGCAAAAAAAAAAGAAAAGAAATAGATAAAAAGTGTATACATCTAATGAGTGAGGATTGGTATAATGGTTAATGTGTTTGACTCACATACACAAGTACAGTATTTGATTCTCACCTTTAGGAGGGAAATTGGCTAGGCTAGTAATTAGCTATGAACTTATGAAACCATAAATATAAGGGAAACTGAGAATTTCAGAGTGTTTTCTGTAAATATGAATATATTAAGAATGCAGTAAGAAAAATAGACTTTTTTGAGTGGTGTAATACATGTGATGTAGATGTAATTATATTAGAAGACACAAGATTTTTAACAGATGAAGAAAGATTACAAACAGAGAAACTATGGAGAGGAAAGGTAATCTGAAATTAAGGAAATGAGAGATGTTTTGGAATAGCCATGTTCTATAGAAATACATTAAAGATATTAAATGTAACTTTAGTAAAAGTGGGAAGATTAACCACTGTATATTTAAAATGGAAATAACAAGTATATAGAATTATAACATTATATGCTTATACTAGCTGTAAAGAAAAGGAACACTTATTTCATCAGATTATGGACTATGTAGTGATAAATATGAATATTTTAATAACATCCGACTTTAACTGTGATTTGAAAGGCAAGCTTAAAAAGAAAGAAAATTATATTAACAAAATGTTACAAGTCATAAGATATGGTAAGTTAAAACTTTGGGATAAAAATTCATGGACTTACAAAAGGTACATAAAGAACTGAAATAGATTATTTTATAGTAGCAGAAGGTTTAGTTATAGGAGAAGGAGAGATAGTAGAAACATGATTTTCCAATCATCTTGCAATATGGCCAGAGATAAAGGAAAATGAGGCATATATAAAAATAGACAAAAGAATAAAAAGGATAAATGAGAAAGCAAGGAATGAAGAATGGAATAGATTAGTAATACAGTTATGGAAAGATCATATTACTATGAGAACATTTTATAAAAACTGGTCAGAATGGTGGATGATATTTAAGGAAAAATATAAAAACTGCTTTTAACAATGGCAATTTGATGTTAGAAATGTTGAAAAACAAAATATTAAAAAAATAATGATGCATTGGAAGATTTAGAACACAATGACAGAAAGTACTTTCACAAAGAAAAATAATTATATGAAGGAAATCAAGAAAAATATAATGATTATTATATAAGCAAATATATTTTTTAGAAGGGGAATGAGAAGAAGTATCAAGTTACTTAAGCAGATTAGTAAAGGAAGACGGTAGTGTAATGAGAGAAATAAAAACTGTAAAATGAGAAATAGAAAGAGCTCAGAAAAAGATTATGAATACTTTAGTACAATATGTACAAGAAATGTTTAAAGAAAAAAGAAGGTAGTGAAAAACATATGGAAACAAAAAAAAGTTAACAGAGAAAGATAATAAAAGAGTTGAAAAAGCAGATTTCTTTAAATGGGATAGATAAAGTATTAGGACAAGTAAATATATATTTGGATACAGGACCAGATAGAATAGGGTATGAAATGTATAAAAATGTAAGGGATTGGAAAAAAAACTTTTTAAAGATTTTGAATGAATGGTTAAATGAAGGTCTTATGTATAAAGAATTATGTAGTGGAATACATAAATTCATATGGAAGAAGGAAGATAGAAGACAGTTAAAAGACTGGATATTGATAGTATTGAATAATAATGAATATAAGATCTTTATGAAAATAATACAAAAGAGATTTGAAACTAAAATGGAAAATATTATGAAAGATAGTATATACAATATAAAGAGGAAATGTTGTCAAGAAATATTAATGATAGTTAGTGAAACTGTAAATGATATTATGAATAGAAAGGAAAAAGCAAAAATCATGATATGACATCTTAATGAGGCATTTGGCACAATTGGCCATGAAATCATAAGGTTAATAAGGAAATAATATAATATAAGTGAGAAAGTTAGGAAATTATGTATGTCAGTGTATAGTAATAATAAAGTAAAAATACTTGTAAATGGCTGATTATGCCAAGAGGTGCATCAGAAGAAAGGTATAAGACAGGGATGGCCAATGAGTTGTCTACCCTTTACATTAGTTATGAATATATAATATGTGAAATAAATTATAAAAAATGAAGGTGGTGGGGTATATAACACCTGAAAGGTTAAGAATTCCAGCTCTGTTAACATATGTAGATGACACTTTTTAACAATTGCAAAAAACACAATTTGGATAAAAGAAGTAATCATTTGCACAAATGATTATGTAGAGGGGATAGGGATGGCTTTAAATAAAGAGAAAAGGAAAGGTTTATCTGATGTAGTAAAATGGGGGTATATATTTTACAATACATTTAATTTATTTAACATTTGTTGAATGGAAAAGTCTGACTAGGACAGAGCCTATTTTCAGCAGAAGCCTAGGAAGAAATGCTCCAGATGCATGTCTTTGGAATGTGGGAGGAAAATGCAGCCCCTAGCGCAAACCCACGCGAATACAGAGATGACATGGAGAATCTGCTCAAAAGGCACCTCAGCCAAGAATCAAACTGGAGAACCTCTTGCTGTGAGGCGACGATGCTAACCACTGCACCACTGCTCCATCCGTGGGATTCTGTTATAAAAGGTAAAAAACAATTTGAGAATAAAGATGCAAGTAGAATTCAATGGGAAAATAGAATAAATAAAACAAACTTGTTTTTTTTTTTTCTGGAGAACATATAAATCATCATTCAGAAAGAAAGGCTTACTGGATAAATTCAGTACTGATGGGAAAATAGCATACTTAGTAAGTATATTTATGTTGCTAATAATATTTGAAAAGGAATTACAGGTATATGCCGCTTGACATCTGGGATTGGTTCTATCCCATAGAACATTAAGTGAACACCATATTCTTTATGTTGTGCTTCACTTAACATCCTTCTGTACAATGTCTGACTGCATTTACATCTGCTTAGTACAGTTTGGACATAAATGTGGTCGGACGATATGGGAAGGACATTAAGCGGTGCACACCTGTATTGCTAATAATTTTTTACATTTATATGGGGTTCTAGATTAACCCAGTAAAAAGAGGGGTTTTGTATGTAAAAAAGAAAAAGGACATTGAGGATTAATTTACTCAGTCCTGTATGCTGCTTCATTAAATTTGTACCAAAGTAGAAAAGTGGATAAATGAAAAAGATGAGATTAGTAGTAAATCTGTATAAATATTAGTATGAAAAATGTGGGGGTATGATTAGAAAGAGTTTATAAATGAAGAAATAAAAGGTTACCAAAAAAGGTATTTTTGTGGAAAACAAAAATTGATGATAAAGAAAAAGACAGAAAAGTATGGTATAAGAATGTAAAGATAAAACATTACTATGTAAAACCATGGGAAAATCTAAAGGATGAAAAAAAATAAAGCTATAAAATAAGAAGCAAATGGTGTAATCAGAAAGTAGAATGCCAAGACTTTTTGTGGAGACTGGCAATAGATACATTGCCAGTAAAAGGAAATATGCCATATAAAAATAAATATGTTAGAATATGTTTATATCATCAAGAAGATGAAACTACAGAACTTGTGTTTTTGAAATGTAAAACAGTAAAATGGTAACAGGGAAAACTATATAAAGAAAATTGTTTTTAAAGATATAAATGAAGTGAATAAAATAAACATAGATATTATTAAATTCAGATATGGTAAGAACAGAAGAAAAGAATATGTTAAAAAATGGGTCTATGTCAATTAAATGAACGCTTGAAATGTCGAACGTCATATGGTTGAGACCATATGATCGACATTTCAAGTGTTCAAAGATTACTTTAATGGCGCCGTACGGTGCAGAATAGGAGAATTTCCCTTTTCTGCACTGAAGTGTGGTCTCGGAGTTGGTATATTGAAGTAGGGGGGTGTGGGGGTGCAGGGGGCTAGCCCTCCTGCTCGCACCAGTAAAGTATGTTTTTCTTTCTTTTTTTTTTTTTGTTATTGTATATTCGAACATTCAACTGTTGACCATATGGTCTCAAACATATGGTATTCGATATTTTGATTGTTCAAATATATAACATAGACCCAAAAATAGATAAAGTTATTCTATGTCATGCGTTATAGGCAAGGCAAGAATAAATTAAATTGTGTTTAATGGTAAATGGATTTTAGCAACAATATTAAGTAAAATGACATGGTGGTTATGGAAAAAGGAGTGGGGATTTAATTGGGATAAAAATTTTGTATGACTGTAAAGGAAATTATGAATATGTGTACATAGATTTGTATATCTATATATCTGGACATTTGCAAATATGTAGATATGCTATAAATAAGAGTTATTTTGTATGCAAAAAAAGGACACCTACTCATAGGTGCTGTGAGATCTTTTACATCCACCTGAACTACCACCAACTCAAGCAGATGGCCTTGGTCCAACATCTCATTCAAAAATCACACTACAACTGAACACACACACACACACACACACACACACACACACACACACACACACACACACACACACACACACACACACACACACACACACACACACTAATAATTCTCATTCAATAGTGCATTTTGTATTTTACAGCTGACTATTAAGTTTTGCAGTATTTTGTGACACCTCCACGGTATGTTTGTTAATTTTAACTTTACTGCTTTAATGCACATGGAAATAAGTTATAATGCCCCAGCTCCACTTACTAGAGAAAAATACAATAAATAAAATAATAATGGCTTCACTTTGGAAGCATGACTAGCTACATGCTGTGTGATTATATCTTACTTGAAACTTTAACTTCAGACTATGTGCAAAGATAAATATAAGCATAATTATTTTATTAAACATTAAAATCCTGCTTTTCTCATAGGAGTCAAACCAAATAGTTTAAACAGATACTGGAACAGAATATGAATAAGAAAAGCCATACTATGTTGCTGACCTGGCATGAATAACAAAATACACATTATTCAAATTGCATTCTTTTTTCATTCATTCGGTTATTCTGTAGAATACCTGAAGTTTGACAGGTTCAGGCAGTTTCATTTGTAGGAGTCCTTCTTTGGGTATCTGTTCAGTCTTTACTTCCTCTTCACCACCATCACTTTTAGTATCCCCAATGCTTCTGTATTTTTCTGCCACCTCTATCTCCTCATCTCCATTCTCTTTAAAAACACTGGGCTCTATAAGCTGCAGAATGTGCTTCAGATCTCCATCTTGGAAAACTCCCATTATAAGTAGGGTGTAAAACAACTTAATTAGGGGAACAAAGAGAAACTCAGTGCTCCCACCTACTGGGTCTCGAACATGGAGGCTGCCTTCTTGCACTGCCTCAGTCAACATCTCAATTGTTTTTGCCTTCAATATTTCCAGTGGGAATTCTGGACTATACTGGAAGCACTCTGTATTAGTAATCACAAAGCTAGGTGTACAATATTGCATTCTAGGCCTCAGTGATGTGCTAAGTCCTATTCCTGGGAGACCGTGTTTCTTTTTCTCATTTGGAAACAGTGTGATGCTCTTTGTCTCTTCCGTCATTGGAACAATGAATTCACTATTCATCATCAGCCTAGCAGTGGCATAAGTGCTAAGGTGAATATCAATGAGCAGGTCATAATAGCCTGTACGCAGTAAGCCTGGCATGTACTTGTTCTCAATGGCAGACAAGAGCTGAGCTTCATCCACATGGCTGCACAGAGCATGAGCAACTCGGTTGTTTCCCAAAGCACAGACTGCTGAATACAGTCGCAAAGTGTGATAATGAAATTTCAATAGGTCCTCCTTTTCTGTTAGCTCCAGAATGTCCACAGACCTATAAAAATAAGAAAAAAAGGTAAAGGTTGTTCCTGGTCATAGATTCACATTGAGAAAATTCACAATATTTAACCTAAGAGTTAAGACTGGTATAATGCTTGCTGCCCTTGTCCTATGGGTACATCACAGCTTAGATGTAAGTGTTAATCAAAAAACATTATTTTCATTTATTTATTTTATTTTATTTTACATTTGTTGACCGGGCTAGTCCAACTGAATATATGTCCATTTTCAGTGGAGGCCCGGGGAGAAAAGTTCCAATATAGATAAAAATACATAAACACAATAAAAACAATATATTTGTAATCCTAGAACACATTTGTAAACAACTTGTAAAGTATCCTCACAAGACTAAAGAGCAATTAAAATCATAGATTTAGAGATCAGGAACAACATCAATAAAAAGGGAAGAAATAGTATACTATAACTGGAAGTATGAATATAGAGTGATGAGAAAGTAGTTTAAGATGCAATACTTTAGTGGTGTAATAAATAGCAGGACTGAATTGATATAAGAGCAAGAAAACTATGCTACAGCAGAATTGTGATGATACAGATGTTGAAGACTCATACATACTGTTGTCAGCTAAGAGAGCAGGTAAAACTCTAAGTTGGGATATGTAGAAAAACTTAGAATTACAGAGTAAGATAGCTAACTGCAGGTAAGATGTAAGGTTAATGAGAGGTACTGGCAGTGCAGTAGTACAATGAAAAGTGAAATGTGAGAGTAGTAGGCAGTAGCCTTTTAGTCTGGGTTGGAACAAGGGCAAAGCCAGTGAGTCTTGAGGTATGTTTTAAGTAGCTTTTTGAAAAGTGGTGTAGAGGAGTCAGAGGTTAGTTCACTAGGGAGCTGGTTCCAGGTTTTTCCTACTGTGTTGGAAAATAATATTTATTTATTTATTTTTGTTACTTGCTTAAATAAGACAACTGCCAACAAATATAGATGGAAAGTGAATACCATAAATTATTTTGCCTTATGGCTTGAAATTGATATGATTTTCAAGTAAAACAAGCCTCAATATTTCCTTTGAAAAAATGTTTCTAATACAACATTGCTCAAAATGGGAGGAAAAGAAAGATTTCAGCAACCAATATTGCGGTGTTTGAATAAAAAACAATAATAATAGAAATTAAAAGTTATTAGAACTTTGGCTTGACAAGAAAAAATATGCCATAACTCACACTGAGACAAAAGATAAATGCTGTTCATGGAGTTCTGCGATTACATTCCAATATCAGGAAAAACATACACTTGTTAAGCACTTTTCTAGAGTGAGACTCAAATGCAACAGCTCTTTGGGGGAGATGTAACAGTTACTAACCCCATGTGCTGCAACAATCAGGTCTTGTGCTAGGGACTAACAATGGATGACACAGTTACAGGTCACCTCAGCACTAGTGGATGAATGGCTTTAGTTCGAATTTACTATAATTATGAGCTTCACCACAGTGTGCTGCATTGAGCATGCCAGCAAAGGACTTTTTATGTATTTTTCCCTTTTCTCCAGTGTTTTCAACTGTGGAGTTGGTATACTTATTTTTTAAACAAGAAACATCTTTATTAAATTATTACGTATGGCACAGGCATCATACATTTATATAAATGAAAACAAACCTTATTACCACATTTTAGTTGGAACAATTACACATGACATATAATCTGTCCAGTCACTGTCAGTCAAACATTAAATATCTCATTCAAATCTTGCCTTCTTTTAAACCTCATTCCTCCTTCAAAACAATATTCTGCATGTATTGTTCCCATAATTCCCATTTTTTCTCTGTAATTTGCTCCTACCCTTTTCTAAAGATCCCGTTTTCAGTTATTTTATCTCTGTTACTATATTCGCCACTTCTAGTACAGTTGGTTTGGATTTTAATTTCCTTTTTCTAGTAACTGCTTTTTCAGCAGCCCCCATAATGAGACTTAGCAAGGACATACTATGTCCAGGCAATTCCGATTCTGTATTGTAGCTCAAAAAATTATTTCCTTAGTTATACCAATCTGCTCACCCAGGATTTCTGATATAGTAGACTGCAAGGAATTTTTAAAGTCTGCCAACTCATTATACTCCCAAAATATGTTCCCAATTACATAATTTGCTATCTCCTTATTTGATTTTGTCTATCTAAGGAAAAATTATATGGTGTCTACTTGAGGTATAAAAATACTTATGTAAACAACATCCAAGCAAAGATAAAAAAAGATTTTTTGTATGTTTTTAGGGTTGTTGACTAACTTGTTTTCATCATTCATCTTTGAGAAACTGATGAGTTTAAGTAATGTGCAAGGATCGCTCTTATGTAAACCACAATTGGTAGTGCCAGCTGGCAAAGAACAGTAGCAGAAGGTAAACCAGCTTCATTTTTGCCTGCTGTCTATACCTCTCAAATGTTCCTGGCTTTGTTACATATTTCTGCTCAGTCCATTGTAAATCTTTTTGATTTTCTGGATGATGTAAGCTCATTCATTCTTGGGGAGCGAGGTGGCTTGGGCCATCACATAAGTGACACACGGAGCATGGGCGAACAGCAGGGAAACAGGCTGGGAAAAGTCTTGCTGCTTGTGGCCCAAGCCCACCACAGAGCTGGAGAATGCATTTGTGCATGGGAATTCGCATCATTCCTGAGTTAGTGAATGGCCTGATGGGAAGGAATGGTAGGTTGCTCCACAGTACATGCAGGCTGCCACTCCCTACCACCCAGGTCTTATCACAGGTGGAACAGATAGACTGATTGGGCTTCCTAAGAAGGTACAGATGGCTTTTGGGAGTCTTGTCTATCCCGAAGATGCCCAGCTTCTGACCCGACAGACCAATTCAGCCAATATTGTACAGCTGGAGGAGCAATTGGGCAGGATCCTAAGTTGAGGAGAAGGAAAAATTTGTTATTTTTGAAGGAAGTTGGACTGATTTCTTCTGAGTGAAAGAATAAATGCATTTAAAGATCTTGGAAGGCATTTTGTAAAGTATATGTCATGCTTTTGTATTACTGGTACTTATTTTTAATATTAAGTTCCTTGATTTGGTGTTGGCTCCTCTGCAATTCTTTCCAAGCATAGATTTTAAAACAGAACTGGATCAGACATTACCTTAATAGACTAGGCAGTTGTCACCTTTCTGTATCTTACATGTTCCTTACTTAATGTAATATTTGTGCCTGAAGCTTTTATGCATGATTCAAATTCTCCAGTTTTCACATCCTGTATATTTTCTGGTAAGGAATTGTTCATTTTCAGACATCCTTGGGTAACATGTGTGAAGACTACAAAGTGCAGCATTTTATTCAATAATTAAATCAGTGAGGATGGTACAGTGACTTTTTAGAAGTAGATGGACTACGGAATATGCTGCTTTTCACTTTAATACAAACTGGTCAAAGTTTAAAATGCTATTATCCCTAGGTCTTTAATGAATGCATTTGTTATGATTTGACTATATTTTATAATCATAAAATATGACCTTTTTGCCATGTCTCATAATGCTACATGTACTGATATTAAAACTGAGGACATTAGTGCTGCACCAGGTGTATATTTTTTGTATCCCACCTTGGAGAACTTTGGCATCTTGTATTTAAATTGTCCTTAAAGATTCATTTGCATATTTCCCATGATCCCCCTTCAACAGCAGTTCATGGTATTACACAATGGAGACTGTGGTTTGCCTGGGACTTAGAAACACAAGGTTAAGCAAACTTTAGAAACTGTAAAAAGTACAAAGGATCTTTTTATAACTGTAGGTCAGGGACTTAACATTTAAAGAGAAAGTCTGAAGTACAAAAGCCAAAGCCATACAACAGATGGTGCTTGTATTTAGGGTTACTGAAATAAGAAAATCAGCTTTGTTGTGTTCACTGTATCAGATGATTGTTATGTCGTTTCCTGAATATAACTTTGTCTTTTCCCAGCTCATTTGGTAGTACGTGTCAGTTAGCAACAGCACAGGGAGGGTTCCTTAAAAACTAAGGAAACCTGTGTCATATACCACTAGAAGACTGGTAATGAAAATTTAAGAAATGATTTGGAACTTACTTTGGTTAATATATATAATTTCACCATAAAGGTCCATTTTTTTAAAAATGGCATTAAATAGAACTATAAAAGGGGACACATATGTTTCATAAACAAAACAGTATTTATGGAATCGATTACTAATATAGGAACAAAATTCAGGGTTTTTGCACAGTTTTAAAAAACTACTGGATGACTTTGAGTGTTAAAAAATGTAGGCCCAGGATAAGAGATTCTGCATTGTTAGATGGTCCCTGGATCTCAGTGCAGTTTAGTAAACTAATGAAATATGTATGGTTTGACTTTCAGTGCTTTTAATGTGTCATCCTTTCACTTATGTGAAATTTTGAACAATAATCATTGTGCACTGTCAACCCTTCATCAAGTGGTAATTATAATACTTCAGTAAATTCCACTGTATTAACAAGACAAGATCTCCCTTTAGCAAACCCATACTGTTATGTATCTAAGAGAAGTAGATTCTGTTTTGTCATTTTAGCTTCATTGTAACTCTGTCCATGATCTGACAACTGTGTATTTATGATTGTTTGCCAGGGTAGTGCACTGATCAATATTGACAATTTCAGGCTCAGCCCTGGTGAAATACAAAATATTTCACAAACAAAAACACAGAAATGTAAACAAGAACAGAATGGTTCAGACTAATTACATAGAAATAGAATACTGGTTAGGCTGATGGTTCTAAATTTTTTTTTTAGGTCAGATTTAACTCTTCATTTCTTAAAATGGTAGCTCTATAATCTCTTGCCACGAGTGTACACATGCTAACATGGTCTGACATTGTTTGATTTTGGTTTAGTTGGGTTTTCTTTGATTCTATGTACATAAAAATACAGTGTTTTCTGGTCTCATGAAAGCTGTTTTTTTTAATTTACTTGCATGAGTTATGTCTGTAGTTGTACAAGGGATACTATAGCAGTCTGTGACGTGTTTTGGCTTCCTGTGAAGCTTGCACAACCCCCCCCTCCCATACATATCCTATGTTATGTGACTACGTGATCACTTCATTAGTTAATAATAACTTGTTATGGTCACATTTTTATCTTTCATTATTCTTTTGTAATAAAAATAATACTTTACTATTGCTTTCAATTAGAAAATGTAACCGCTTTTATTTATTTAATCTACACTTGTGTGTGTGACTGTGATAATTGTTGAATGCTGAACAATACTTTTTTCTGTTATATATCATGAGCAACAAACCACAAGTACTTAGAGATTCACAACTGGCCATGATTGTAGATTCAATGTGGCAGAAAACCTATGGACTATCCAATTTAATAATCAGATTCAGAAATTACATTGTCACTCTGTGCAGATGTCCAAATACCAGGCTACCATTTTATACATCAAGACAGAATGCTATAGTGATGGATAATAGCCTTGTTCATACTGCTAAGTGTGTTACATCCAGTTTAGTGTGTCCTTGCATAGCCCAAACACTGCCTACCTTTACAGGCATGCACATATATTAAATACATTCTGTTATGCAGTCTGTCATATATGAACATATAACAGTACATTCTGGGCTGAACTGAACTCCATTAGTAATGTGACAGTCATCTGCAATTTGTTTTATATATTAAAGTGCATTACCAAAGGACCCCTTGTTGTATACTGTCTTCTGACCTAGTTGTCCCAGTTTTAGATGAGATTACATTTGTAATAGTATAACACACCTTTCACCAAGAACAAACTTGACAAAATACTTATACATTTATCAAGGGTATCAGAACTTGTCAGAGATTTAGGATGCATGGTTAGGCTAAAAAAGCCCTTGTGATTATTAGCCTAGTAAATACCTATGAACCTATGCTGGTGGTTAGTGTTACTCAGGCTCAAACCCTGTACCTTAGGTACAAGGAGCAAGAGCCTGAATTGCCCACCCATACCACCACTTGTGATTCAAGCTCTCAACTGTCCAGATTTTCACAAAATGTCTGGAATGTTTGGCTCATACTTTTGGTCTGTTCCTTTTAAAATTTGTGGTTTTCTGACAAATCAGTGAAAAATGAATTCACTTATTATTAAATCATGATAGCCATTTAAGTTTCAGTCTTCCTATCTTTCAGGAAATGCATGGTAACACAAAACACTTTAGTCTAGCTACCTTCTAAATTTATACAAGAAATGCTTAAAATGTGTCCCTGGTTTTGGGCCTTTGCCCCCCCCCCCCAATAAATTTTGGCTTTTTCCATATGGTTTGTGCTGCAAAGTTGAGAGATCTAGTTGAGTGTCAAGTGGGTTTTACAAGGAGCTGAGAGTTTCAGGGGAAGAGAAGTTTAGTGCTGCATATGCTAAGTCAGTCTGCATTGTTAGTAGCACAACAGATAGTATACTTGCTTTTGATGCAGAAGGCTGTGGGTTCTACTCCCACGGTATGTAGATGGATTGCTGATACTGTACTGTGTTGTACTTTAAAGGGAGTGGATGCTGTAGCCCTGTGAATGTCCTCCTTTGGAAGAGATACATAATAACTATGAACCTGTTATCAGTTTGCCATTCATTCTCTATTACAGTATTACTAGCTTATCTTTTTTTAAATGTAACATAGGCACTTTATTCTTCAAGGGCAACAGGCACTTTATTCGTAGATGAAACAATGAAATATAAAGTAGTTTGCTAGCAGCAACCTCTTCACTGGTTGCAGAACTCTAATGTGGAATTATTTAGATGACTTTTACTTCTGCAGAGATTGTGTATATTTACTGATTTTGGTGGATTGTAATGACGGAAGTTTAAGTAAACTTTTATGATGGAAATGTTTTGAACTGAGCAGCTTTGTCATTATTGGTTCATGCATTTTGTTTCATTGCTTAATGGAAAAATGTTCAAAACAATAAAGTTAAACCACACTCTAACAAGTATACTTATTATATGAGGAATATAATTTAATACAATCAGGAAGGTGAATCAAAGACCACATGTATGTGTGCAAGGGGCTTATGATATGAAAACAGCTTGAAGGTAAACCTTATCCCCCACTGGCCAGATGCATTTTATTTGAATGTGGGTTTCAGCGCTGTTTCAAGGGCAGAGAAGTTTTAATGCTGTCTGTTTTCATTGTGAGACTGTATTACTTTGTTTAGCAGATGTCTATCAGTGTTTGTGCTATAAAATTTAAATTAAGTTTTAAATGAAATCCAAATAATAATTGCAGAAGTAAAGTATAAAGCAGTATGCACATTACAGTGTTTATGGTAAATGGGGAGAAATAGCCAAGTAATGGGACACTGGAATGCCTGCAAGGGGAAGGTCTGTGTATGGGGGGGCACATTTGACCATGATGTTGTGAGGGGGGAGGGGTGGCAAACTTAAAGACAGCCCCAGGCAGCACAAACTCTAGCTATGCCACTGCTCAGGTCATTATACAGTTGAAGTAATCTGGCCCTGAAAAGGTTTCTGAATGCGGAAGCATTAGTGGGTACGTAGGGCTGCAGTCTAATGGAGACAATAGCTGCATAATGGTTAGATTTAACCAGAGAAGTTGTAATTTT
This sequence comes from Protopterus annectens, assembly GCF_019279795.1. Taxonomy (NCBI): domain Eukaryota; kingdom Metazoa; phylum Chordata; order Ceratodontiformes; family Protopteridae; genus Protopterus; species Protopterus annectens. The sequence goes on from NC_056727.1 coordinate 822,276,768, forward strand.
GAGTGTAGAGCACAAGGGAGCTATATTTCTGATAGTCAAGTGCTATACACTGGAATCTCTAGTAAGGGAACATACGAGCTGGTCTAAAGTGATAACACTGATAAAATCTAAGACAAATTTCTCACACTTGCTTCTGGTTGTATAAGTAGTCCAATTTATGCATGGGTAATTGAATATTGTCTGGTTCAATTCTGATGAATTCAAAATTGTTTAAATATGTCTCATGGGTTTCAAGTGTCATGTAGGGTATTCCATAGTTGGCCAGAATGTAGAAGGAGTTTTTTTAAGGTTACTGGAAAGCGTCAGGTGATCCACACATCTGTGAGCATGTGCCTACCAAACAGAGAAATTTGGGCGAAGACAACTTTCACCAGCAGTGGAATTGTCTTTTTTCTCCACTGTTGTGCAAGCTTGGAAAAGGGATAAGTACTTTTGGGGTGCAGTGGGTGTCCCCTCATATAAGTTGGTTAGGGGTTCTTGTGACCCTGCAAATATTACTTTGCTCAATCCAACAACATGAATCCAAGGTTATTAGTATGAGAAGGAATACAAGGTCACTGTCAATCCACATAATTCTTGAAGTGAAGGATTCATGGAGAAATAAGGAGATGCCGTCATCACCACTTGTTTGAAAGGCACCCTCAGCAGAGGGTCAGGACGTTTGATGGATGATGAATCCTGGTAGGAAGGGTGTGTTTGATTTACACTGGAACCATATTTCAGTAATGACGCAGATGTTAATATTTTCTAGTGTAGAGAAGGCTTCAAAAAATGGCAGTTTGCTGTTGTGGCTTCTAGCAAGGATTGGCCCCGCTTTTATTCTGCTCTGATTTAGTTAGGTATGTAAAAGGAGCAGGCTACTCTACCTAAACAAGAATTGTGGGGGTGGTAAAAGCTTTGGAAATATTAAAAATCACTGAGGAGAAATGCTCAAGACATCCATTGTGAAGCAGATAGGACTGTCAACCATCTTCCTCTAGGCTGACACATGCTATGAACCCCCCCCATCAAATGACACCATTTGTTAAGCCAGTTGTTGAAGTCAATCATCTTTTATTTGTACTGAAGCATCATTCTTGGTGAAAGTAGGATTCTGCTCAAGACTAGCTGCATTCAAGCCCTGTATGTTTACTCAGAGAGCTCAGTCATGTCCCTCTCCATATAATCCAGGAAAGTATATCTCAAGTCATTCAAATCCACATGAAAAATTACCACACCATGGAACCATAGTTGTATCTGAGGTGAAGTGTCTTGACAGCTTTAGTCATCTGTCATGTCCTGGGCCTGGTACCTGGGAGATAGCTTACCATCACCCCATCTTTGCTAAGCTTTGTGAGCAGACTGTCTGTGTGTCTGACTATTAAGTCACTTAGGACAATGCTTTGCATTTCTGCTATCCCTTAATGTGTTATGGCCATTGTAGGGCAAGTATGGTGGTTTTTCTGCTTAGTGTTTGTGAATAAAGTGCAGTATGTGAGGTTCCCTTATGCTGCTAAGGTGTTTGAGTCTTAAGCCTGGAGTCCATTGAGTCTCAGAAACAGACATTTTAAGTACTTCAGATGCCGCCACTGTCATGGCAGAGGTAACAGGTGTATTGTGCAGCCTTCATAATTACGTACAAGAGGATATTGAGAAAAAAGTTGGTGTAGTTGACAGGTATATGGGTGCCCTCATTGCCACCATAGGATGGTCTTCATCTATATGCCAGGACTGATACTGCTCTACTGGCCATCTCTCATCTGCCTCCATTGTAACCATACCACAGGCAGGTAGATCAAGTCATATACTGCTACCTTCTCCACAACACCTACTGGTGGGGTCATAGCATTGCCACCATTTTGATGTGAACTACATGATGGCCAGGCAGATGACATGTCCAGTCAGTTGTAGTATCCTGGTTCACCTCTGTCCTTGTTGGCAGGTGGTGGTATCAGTGCCAATGCCATTCCTCAGATGGGATGCATCTGTGGCCAGGTACATTCACAATCTACACTGATACAGAAGTAGGTTCCACAAGTGTCTCTCACACACACACACACACACACATACAAAATATATATATATATATATATATATATATATATATATATATATATATATATATATATATATATATATGCATACACTGCAATCACATCTGCAAGAAATGTGCCCTGTGGAACCCATTCTGAGCAAGTACCCAAAACTACTAGACAGCTATTGCTTTCACTATACCCAGTTCCTCCCAAGTTCATGTTCATATCAGACACCCCCTTTCATATCCTTATTTCCCTCCTTCAACCCATCACACCCACTACTAATTCCTGTCACTGTGCCCCTCCACACCTGTACATATGATGACAACTGTGCCACACACTAATTGTATTATATGGGTAAGTGTTATGATGCACATAGTAGCAAGTCAATGCACTGTAAAGCTTAGTCAGGGTGTAGTACTACATCTTTTAATCTTAGATGTGTCTAATCTGGCCCATAGTTGTGGACCAGACCCTGCCTCTTTGCCAGTGCTGCAGCATAATTCATCCACCTCTGCCTTGCATGGTCTTCCAATGCAGCCAGCTCCTCTGACTACTCCTCAGCCAGAAACTCCACCATCACTGTATCTGCCTGGTCCTCTGATTGTAGTCTCCTGTTCTAGCTGTCTGGGTATCATCAAACTACATAAAGCCACACAGAAAGCAAAAATCTTGCTCCAGGTTTTTGTAGAATATTGAGGAGTGCTATCCGTGTTATCTAGACAGTGGAAGCAGGACTTCATGAGTCTGAAGACATGCTCAATGATGATGTAAATCTGGGACAATGTGGTGTTGCACTTCATGTATTCCATGCTTTGTGGGTTTGTGTATCAGTGCCATGAACAATGGCTCGAAAGCATATCTGGTATCACCAATAATATGTCCCCATGGAAAGTCTCCCAAAACAAATTACTGATATAGTTCAGATATGTGCCTAATGTAGGCATATTGGGAACTACCCAGATGGTGCACAAACACACTGCATATAATACCCTGCCCATTGCACACCACCTGACAGTTGACAGCTTGGAAACTCTTCCTATTGATGTGCCACTGCACATGTGATCAATTAGGGCCCTGATACTGATGTGGGTGCAATCAATGACCTCTAGAATCTCAAGAAAATGGGCTATTTCACAGTATACCCACATAGGATGTTTCTATCTTATGTGGTCCTTGAGAACCATATATGCTCCTCCACATGGGCAGCACAACATTATGGAGCTGGTGCAGATGCCTGTGATATGTTCACTATGTCCACTAATGGTCTCTGTCAGTGCTACATCCACCTTTGTGTTCACTTGAATTGATACTGCATGCATCCCACTGTATTCCAAGACAGAACAACACAGTACTACTAGTCCTCACATGGTGTCGCTGTTCACATGACAGCATTTAAACACATACCTGATGGAATGCTAGGTGTGGCTGAATCTTTCTGTCACATGGAGGGCAATGATGCACACCGTCTCTTGCAGCGCAGTGAAAGTGGCCTCTAGCATATATTGTTTGGCTAATATGGCTGCTACTGCTAGTATTGTAGCACAGCCTCTGTCTCTTTCCAGTCTATTACTTATTCAGCATCAGCACTAGATTTCATCTTACTTCAGCTTTTACCTGCTTTAACAGGTAAGCTTATCTTCTCTGGAGTTCACTGCGCTGGTACTGACAAGGGCTGCCAAATATGGAAATGCCAGTGTTTATAGAAACTTTGTAAGTAATGACCACCTAAATTGTTACCCTGTTTTATCCTATTTGCAGGGTTTCTGCTCCAAAAGCACTCTTTAATAAGACATCAGTTCCTTTGCATTTACAATTTGGCTCACTAAGACAATAATGCTCATTTCACTGTCACTATACAGTCATCAGCCTATGATGGGGAGGGGTTTCAAAACTGAGTCCTTAATGTAATTAATTTGTAGATTTTATGTTAAAAAAATTTTGGAGGGCAAGACTTAATATTTTATATGGTTTGTTGCACATTTTAAACTCTTCGGCAGACTCAGAGTTTATTGACCAGTCACTGTTGGTAATGATAGAAGTAATGGATCTGTTTCTTAGAATACCACATTCCATAGGGATTGAATGGTTTAGTAAAGTCTTTTTAAAGGGTACTAGTTTGCAACAAAAAAAAAATTAACATCTTAGTAAGTTGTATGGCAGAAATTTTAACAAACAACTATGCATTCTTTGAAAATTAATATTATAAACAAATAACAGGGGTAGCAATGGGGATAGCAGCTGCTTCAGTATTTGCAAACATTGTAACTTTGGTGTGGGAGATGAATTATATTTTTGCATCTGAGTACCACCACCTAATAAATGTCTATTTTCATTTTGGATATTTTTTTAATATGGACTGGTGGTTTATTATAATTACATGAATTTATGTATTATATTGACAATATTATAATTTTTTTAAATTTCAAATTTTAACGTGATGGGATGATGATGAACTTTCTTGATTTGAAGATACTTAAGAATTCTGAGTAACAAATATTATGAACCTAATCTATTTAGGAAAGATACTTAACAGTTTGATACATTATCAGAGTTGTCACTCAACATAGCAAAAAAAGAAATATTATAAAAGGGCATATGGTGCATATTTTCCATTTAATATCTGAGGACAAGGATTTTGTGGAACAAATGGGAATTCTGAGAACCATGTTCTTAGAGTGAAAGTACCCTGGAAATTTAGTTCAAAGAGTGAGTGATGAAGTAGGTAAATGTAGTACTGAAAGATTTCAGCTATTTCTCTGACACCAAATAGTATAAAAATAAACCAAAACAATGATAAGGATTTTTCTAGGACCATGGTGTAAGAATATAATTATGAATAATGAGATCCGAAGCACTTTAACCAAAAATTGAAAGCTGTTTTTTCAATCCATGGGTTTATGTATACAGTTAGGGAACAGACCTACTTTATTAAATAAATGCGGATGGAACTTAACATTTTTTTTTTTTGAAAAAGCAAGTATTAAGGTTTACATCTATTATGAACAAGAGAATAACTAAATGTGGCTCCTGTGTGCAATGCCGCTATATTTTTGAGGCGACTAACATAACAGCAGGTAGTCTTCAAAAGGACTTATATCCTAATAGAATGTTTAACTACAACACAAAGGGGTACTGTATCTAGCATAGTCTATGTCCTGCCCTGCATTTTATGTGGGCAAAACAAAAAGCACTTTAAAAAATTATTTATCAACATTTATAAGCTTTTAAAATGGACGATACCACCAATGCTCTTTCTAGACATGTGGCTAGGTGCAGTTAATTTAAAAAATGTACATTTTTATTTTAGAGAGAGATGTCCCTTTTGATAGGTGAGGAAACTGGACAGCTTTTTAGAGGCCAGGTAATTACACTGTTAACTATTATTAGATGCAACTAACTTTCAGGGTGTGAATGACACCACTTCCATTAGTTGTTTGCTTGGATTAAGAACAGGAAAATTGTACAAAACTTTTTTTTTATTTTAATTAATTTGTTTGGTCATATTTATGATAGGTTTTACTGAAATTAAATATTTTGGTGGAGTTTTATGAATCCTTATTTAAACTTTAGTTCTTAATGTAAGGGAATAATCATATTCTTTTTAAGAATGTCATTTAATTGTAGGTTGCACCACTTTTTATTATTTTGATAAAGTTCTGTTATAAGAATGAAAAGTGCTTAGTGGTAATAAAGGGTCCTTGGCACATCATTACAGTGTTATGTTATATATATTTTCTTCTGATAGTAACATATCAATGGTTTTATGCTTCACAGTAATTACATATCTGCTATGCAACATGTCTTCTTATGACAATATTAATTCTTATGGCCAAACCCATGCTTTGTACTTTTTTATTCCATCAATCACTTTGAATAATCATTCCTTGTGCCAACATCCATATTTGCAAATTAACTACCTGTCCAACTTTGTGCTTCTTAAATTATTTCCTCATAAAATTAATAATTAGCTCTCTGTCATGCATAAGTGCTAAACTGTCTTTATGCCAAATGTTTGTTCAGATAAATAGCTCCTGTACAGCATCAATCATTACGTTTTTTTTTTGTTATGGAAAATGTTGATGCTTCCTTTAGGTAATGGCTTCAATGTAAAGCAAGATTTTTTTATGTATAAGTTTCAGTTGTAAAAAATGAATTTCATTGATAAACCTTTAAAAGAGGTAAATAATGACATTTAAAATGTTGCCTTCCAAAAACAAACTGTATCTTGTTATGAGAAAGGTTCCTTGTATGGCTTTATGTGAATTGTTATGCATAGGTAACTTAGCCTTATTTATAGCTACTATCTGTATGATACATAGGGTAGAGGACATCCTGGCCTCTGTATTCAGAGACATATGATTCAGATACAGGAATGCACACCTGTCAATGTGTAGTACCACAGATGAAAATATACAGTGTGAGGAGCACAAGCATTGTATGCCACTCAGTTTAGTGTTGGACTGGTTGCTATACCACAGAAATGATGCACTGCAGAACTGGGGAGAAGAGGATCTCTTTTGAACAAAACCAGCCATTCCAGACTACAAGCAATATGTGCAAAACTAGTTTCAGAGTGGCTTGAATACTGCCTTCAGGTGCCATGAAATGTGTGTAAAGAAATATATAAAGTCAGTCATCAGAGAGCATATACTGAAAAGTGCTATAAACAGTGTAAAAATGCAGACATACAGTTTCCCAAAGAATTACACTTAATGCAGAAATGACCCATGTTCATTTTGATGAAGTAGTACCACTGTCCCAGTGTTTGTAGATATCCACAGTAATTCAGATGCAAACAGTAAGTATAACAGTTATATACATCCAGCCTGGTCCAGCCACAGTGCTGGAAGATGCTAAATACTTGATACAAAGGGTACAATGTGTGCATACGCTATGTGTGCATATATGTGTGTGTGTGTGTGTGTGTGTGTGTGTGTGTGTGTGTGTGTGTGTGTGTGTGTGTGTGTGTGTGTGTGTGTGTGCGTGCATGCGTGTGACTGCTCTTGTCCATGTACTCTTGTGTGTATGTCAGTATGTTTTGGGGATATAGTGGGGATTTATGGCATCAAGCATTACCACCGTATAACTATCGACTTTATTCATTCTGCTGCACAGTTAGCACATGTCTTCTACCTCATCAGTATTTAAACTGTAGTATATGGCAGTGTTAGCTGGCAGCCTTTGTGTATCATATAGCTGACTACAAACTACCTCAGCACTGACATGCATATTGAGCTGTTCCATTTTCTAAGTACTGTGAAGTGGCAGCAAACATATCATGCAGTAACAAATCTATTCAGCAGCCTTGTTAACCTGCTTTTCATGAATCATGAATTGACATTCTATGTTGTTTCCTGTAATCTAGATCTACATACTGCCTACTTTGTTTATGACCAACACCCAAAACATGTAACCCATAAATAGTCTTGCGGTATCAGAAAAAGTCATACTGTATCCTTTGAATAAAGTTATTCATTTGGATGAATCACAACATACAATACACCCCATGCATATATTTTCAGTAATTAGTTACTCTGCAAACTGCACTTCAGTCACTTAAAATAAATCATCTGAATATAAAGTCACTCTGTGTCACTGTATATAATACTTTTTCTAACATAGTTACTGCTTTGGCCTCTAGTAATGCAAAAACACTTCTGATTCATATAGACACCTTCCACTGTCAGAAGAGTAAGTTTAAGAAGAGCGTGTCAGATAATGTACAGATCAGTGAATGCTGCTTTTAACTGAACTTCACAATTCATAGAAAAATCTCTTTTACCCTGTGATGCAGCAAACAGAACATTGATTAGCAGAGGGAGGATGGGCTTAGGGCAAAGCTCCACACATGGGAGTATGGGAGGACTTGCTGCTCTAGATTACTCTCAACATCTCTATGGTACAGAAAGATGGGGCCCTAACTGCAATCCATGTGACTGAGATCTGAGTAACAAACCTGGTCAATGAGGTGGTAGGCTGGAGGATAGGAAATAGTTTAATTTTGGTCAGTTTACTCATCCCAAGAGAGGGCAAGGCTTACTCTCAAGGACTATCAGTACCTGGAGAAAAGGGACACTAGTCCAGAGGCATTTGCCTATGTAATGCACACATGGAAACTGACAGAGCTGTGGATGGGCCACATAAAAAATGCCATCTACAGCTGTTAGGATACCACTGTATGAAGGTGGCTGATACAGTGCCACCCTGACACAGTATCACGATGTCTTAAACTATCTGCACACACAACTCAACTGCTTACATCAAGGATGTCTCTTCTTGTGGGGTCTTAGTCTGAAAGGGAAGGGCTGGCACATGCTAGAGAAGATAAAGTACAGCTGAGAAGGGGGCACAGGACACAGCTGGTGCAGATAGCTGCAGATAAAATCAATGAAATGAAAAAAGTACTATTCAGATGTGTCTGAATGCTATTTCAAATTCATTATTTTGCATGGCATGCTATTTGTATTAACAACCCTTTCACCAGTGCTCTAATCTCATTTTCTCCAGAAAGGGGTTTTCATATTGTTTATGGAACTATTTTACCTTTATTTTCTTCCCTGTCACCCATATTTTCCTATGTAGTTTAGAACAGGTACAAGAACGTATGAGATAGACTAAGTCACACCTCTCAACCTCTTAGTGCAAGAAACCTGGAGAAAGGCACAACATCAGGGACAGGTTTTTTGTAATGCTCTTACACACATAAAAAGTAGAAAGAATATTAGGTTTTATGTTAGCATTCATTTTCTGAAGGATATGAAATCTGAAACTGAAATGTCTGTCATTATTTAGTGGCTTCAATCCTCCATGATTTGCCAGAAAACCACAAAATTTAATGAGAAACGGACCAGAAATATGAGGCAAAATCTGGACTTTCCATGAATTTCTGTAAAGTTAAAAGGTATGGACCCAAAGGGACTCTATTTGGTTGCAAGTTGTCAAAACCAGAAGGCATGTCGAGCCAGATGAATGTGCACCAATAGGTGAGTTACAAGTATTGTCAATACCTTATACCATGGTACGATGAAATCACTGTGCATCAATGCTTAATTATTATTTACTAGCTGGACAAATGCAGGTATGCTGCTTATTTACATGTTGGCTACTACAATGCAGCTGACATATTAACATAGTGAGAGATGCCATGTCCAAGGAGTTATGTAGTTCTACAAAACAAGCATGTAACAGTTTGCTTGAACTTCAACCCACTTAATTTTATGCAGCAGGATTTTAAACCCCCTACTGTTAGATGACAAATTAGGAAAGAAAACAATAGAAGACAGGAAATGAGATGCATTGTCTTGGAGTAGCAAGAATGAATCATTAATGAGCATCATGATGTGAAAGGAAATGAGAGGAACAATTAGACTAGTCTGGTGCAAACAATAGAAAACAAGACAGGTAAAAGCACGGCTGTGCAGTTTCTGAGCAACTCTTTCCTGCAGCATTGATAAGCCTCTGACAGTATTTATGCTAACAAACAGTATAACCATCCCCTTGAGGCATTTCCTTCAAACTGTGCATTAGCATATCGTCTGGCTGTAGTAGGCATTATGATCACGCGGTACTAGTATTCAGTCACGCGGTACTAGTATTCAGTCACGCGGTACTAGTATTCAGCCCTGCAGCAGATAATGAGCTGGGTTTTCTGCAATAAATGCCATTGTACTGTGCTTCTCTTTTACACCTGAATTTATTCATACCGTCTGAATGCAAAATAATTACCTAAAGATGCAGTCTAATAAATCATTTTAAAGGAAGACCTTACCTGTTTTCTTCTGGAATGTGAAGAGACATAAACTGCAAAGGCTCTGTACATTCTACCAGCCAACCGTGTCGTTCACTAACCCGTGTTATATCTACTTTCAAGAAATAATTTGGTACTCTGCTCCACAGAACAGGAGTCAAATACTGAACATGAAGTCTGGGAGGGCACTGAGGGACTGGATTCTTCCGTTCACTTTTAAAAAGGCCCGCTGACAATGGCATGGCATTCTGCAGTTAAAAAAAGTCACATTGTTAGCTTTAGGACATATGTCCTAACTTAAAATAGTAACACCAAGGTTGCATATAGAAATTTGGTTCTGAATTCACAGTCTCCAAATATTTCCCATTCCCTTATCCAAAATCTATCCAGGTTTTTAAACGTTGGATGTCCCCTATGAATACTTGTCCATTTAAAAACTTACCTGTCTGCAATCTAAACACAGCGAATGAAGAAAGTATTAGATATATGCCCCATTCCATCTCCTGCACTTCTTTTAACACCCAGGACTGCAATGATAACCATAAAATGACTAATTATTTTTTTTTTTGTTAACCAAGTAAGCCCACTGGTCACTGTCTCTTTTCATGGCAATCTCAGGGTACTGTCTGATTAAGTGATTTGTTTAAAGTGTCATAACAGGCAAATTCAGGCTATGGATATTTATTCATTTTACTTTTTAAGTTTGCTTACTATCAAAAAGCAAGCACAGCTCAGCCTTCTTCCAGCAGAGGTCTGTGAAGAAAAATACTGATGAAAATACATTCCACATTACAAGAAACAAACACATGAATACAAACTGTTCATAGAATAAAAATACAAAATGACAAAAGGACTGCTATAAGTTGCAAGGGCATAAGTAAATAACGTGATCAGCACATTCAACAGTGTTACAATGTTGTAACCTAAAAAACAGAGCTCAAGTAATGTGACCGTAGTCAGGCTACAGAATAAATAAAAGACATACACTAAGTAAATAACACGATAAGACACCTATTCAATGTGAAATAAGAAGCAGGGGGTAGACAAGGGGAGACAAACTAAGAGGGGCAGCTTAAGAAAGGAAAAGAAGAAACAAAAAACAAACAGGAAGCAGTAAGTAAAGCAAGAACTCATGAAATGGATACATGGAGTAGAATGTATGTAAGCTGACTATGGTTACAGAAAACAAAAAGAATATGAGGAATAAGAAGTGGGTAAGCCAAAATGGTGGCAAAGTGAGTAGGAGAATGGGAAAATGTTAAGGGTGTTAGGGGAGCAGGAAGTGTAAAAGAAGTATCTGAAGGGAAAACTGAGAAGAAGCAGAAAGGCTAGGGAAGGTGCAGCTGTGGGGCTGAGTGAAGCAAAATAGTGTAGAGAGTGGAAGGCAGACTGCAGTATGTGCAGGTGCAAGAAAATTGGACAGGAAGTAGAAGAGAAAGAAACATGAGCATGAGGAGCAATGCATAAGAAGTAGAGGACAAGAAGGGATGATTTATGTGTACAGAGTTCATATGTACAGAGTGTATATCTGGTCATTTCTGTGAACAACAACAAATAAACAGGCATCGACTATGAATATTAGGTAACAGTCTGCAAAATATCAGAAAATAAAAAATAAGAAAAATAAAACAGGATAATTGGTCTTCATTAGACAAACATCTAAGGAGCAGCTAAGCTTTCATTTCTAAAAACAGATATGCAAAGAGAAAAGTCCTATTCAGATTAGGTAACTGCTGATAAAGTAACACACCTTAGGCTATAAATCCTACAGTGAGATTTGATTTAAAAGGCATGTCCATATAAAGTGAGCAGAAGATGTACCAGTGGTGCAGTGCTACTTACTACATACTGTTTGCACAGAAACCATTTGCACTGATTCCTAATAACTTACTAATTACATAATTTTAGCAGAGAAGCCATTTAAACTGCTTCCTAATAACTTACTGAGTAATTACATAAACGTAGCAGAGAAGTCATTTACACTGATTTCTAATGACTTATTGTGTGCAAACTCATCACATCTGGTAATAATCAAAATACTGAATTTTTATTTTTAAAAATGAGAAGGCTGACTCAGGGTGTAGTGTGGGGATATACCCCAACACCCTCCTTAACTTACATAACAATAATCCTGGTTGCATAATTTATGGAAAAGGAGAGAAATAATTACAATTACTGTACATCTTTTTAAAAAGATAACAGATGTGATAATTCCTCACTTGATTTCCCATATACATGAGACATACACAAGATTAAATGTAAAAAATACTCTGCAGTTCATAACACTTATTATAGGAAATCATATAATACATAATTCATGGAAAGTATTAGGCTAGCTGCCTTTATGTACTATTCAAAGCCTGGCCACTTTCCCTTTTTGTGCTTGAAATAACCTATCCCATTTTCGCTATAGATTGGCCTTACCCATCCCATGGCCGATAGTTATATCTTACCCCTAATTAGAATAACTTGGATCATACCATAGATAATGAGAGAGGGACACCCCCCACACATGTGCTAAAGCATTTAGGAGCTGCCTCAGTCCATTAGCAGTATGGGGATTGGTCCTGGAGTAAATATTTGGCTTCCCATCGGCTTCCTATCCATAGATCTAAGCTGTGCTTGAATATTGACAGGAATGAAATTTGTCTTATGTGGATGGGGAGTCTGTTCCACAACAGCAACATCCCCTGTGAGATATGCCTATCCCTTTAAACCATTCTGATGGTGCTGCAGAAGAGATTTAGATTCCTAGACCCACTATTACTGATGCCATGTAACTTAGTGATGTGCAGCAAATCCATCAGCAATGGGTCAGAGAATGCCTTACATGTCAAACACAGGTCACTTCTAAGCAGTCTCTAGGATATCAAGTTCAGTGACAGGGCTTGGAGTTGGTCCATGTAGGACAATATGTTTAGGCCTTGTATCATTTTAGTAAGGTATCTCTGTGGGCATTCCAGTTATTGCATGTGTCTGGACAGAAACATGCCAAAGGGGACAATATATTCCATACCTGGCTTAATTAGCCCTGACTTAAGGAGGACAATGACATCCCTAGATCTGGACACAATGTCTTTTATAAGCTGTGCAATATAGACAGACTTTCTTACAACAACAGGCATGTTGGTCAAAGGTTAGGTAACTGTCCACATAAGTTCCCAAATCCTAAACAACTGGATCAACTCTTAGGAGGTGTTTATTGGTGGATAAATCAGTAATTTCCATTTTCTGTTTTGAATATGTCACCAGTGTTTAGCTTCATCTTAAATATGCCATAGATGTCCACTTAACCATGCTGTGTAAAGCAATCATAAAATAAAATTCAGAAATGTTTTACTTATTAAATGAAAAGCATGCACTTCCATAAAGCTGGATCCTTGTTGCACCTCTCCATCAACCTTGACAGCTGAGTTTTTCACTTCCAGGCAGATCAGAACAGGCAGTACTTTCAGAGCTTCTCCAGTGCAAGAGTTCTCTCTCTCTCTCTCACACATAACACACCATTTTAATAGTACTTTTCAGAGTGAGGCTGCCCCTAAGAAGTAGACAGGAAGACCTCTGGAAAGAGAACCCAAAGAAAAGAATACTAGGAGAGCAACAGGCAGGCGTCAAGTAGAGTTCATCATGATTCCCCAGAAGAACAAAGGAAACTGTGACAATATGAAAGGGGGAAAGGATGGTGGGATGTCAAGACATATGGAGAACAATAACAAAGATCTAGCATTATGGTAAGTACATAACTTTGGTATCCCATGTTGTCCCCTCCATCCATCTTGACAGTTGGTACCTTAGTCCCTGCTACCACAATTCATGAGTGACCACATAGCCGGATACCTCCAGTATGGTGGAACCAAAGACTGCTCAAGATCTAGAAACAAGATCCAGCCTGTAATGCTTGATAAACGTATGCACGGTAAATCAAATTTCTGCTGCACAGATAGCATCCAATGAAGAATGATTGAAAAAGGCAGTGGAAGTTGAACCACATCTAATGAAGTGTGCAGGGGTACCAGAATGTGCTGAAGACTGGGGGCAGAAGGCAAAAGGGGCTCTTTGTGATCTAAAAGGGCATTTTTTAGCAGTCTACTGTCACAACAGAAATATATCTGTAACACAAGATGTATGTAGTGTAAATATGAGTTACATTTGAAATGACTGCACAGCAATTCCATAGTAAATTACAAATGAAGCTGATGTTGCACCCACATACATGCATTCATATAAATATAACATGGGCATTAATGCCCTTTTAGCTTGCCAATATATCAAAACAGCCATTCCCATACTACAATTTGGTAGTCTGTTCCATGCATCAGCTGCTCTCTCTGAAAACCAATTGCTACACTTCTTATTCTTATTGACTCTTCCACATAGGTTTTCTGATGGTTATCTACTATGCGTTGATAACCGCAAGCATTCTTAGAGGTAGTTGTCTCTAAATGTCCTATACGCCTGAATAAGATCTTCTCTTAAATATCTATAAGAGACACTGTACAAATTGATATATTTTAGTCTTTCATAATAACTTAAATTGTCACATCCATGGATACTTTTGGTATATTTCTGCTGTACTCTTTCCAGTTTACTCACGATTGTTTTGTTATAAGGGTACCATATTATTATTCCATATTCATGTTTGGGTGTAGTGTAATTAACAAACAATGACTTTCTCATTTCTGATTTCCTAGAATTAATATTTTTTATACAACCTATAGTTCTATAACTATCATTAACCAATTGGTCGATATGATTAGAAAAACTCAAAGCTGAATCTACCCATATACCCAGGTCCATACATGAATCTACAGTTTAAATCACTATGTGCTTTATTGAATAGTCACCTTTCAATTTATGTCTCCCCAATCTCATATGCTTAATTTTTGATGTAGTTATCAGCATATTATTTTCCTGTGCCCAAATGGTCAATTTAGTCGTTCTTTTGCAGACATGCTTTGTCTGTAACATATGTAATCATTTAACCCAATGTCAGGTCATCTGTATACAGACTCAGATGAAAAAGATAAGTCTGAAGTATGCAATATAAAAAACACGCAAGGTCCTGGGGGTAGAGCCCTGTGAGAAATCCTGACTGTAATCAATAATTTCACCTGTCCAATTGCTGTCTGATACTTGCCATGTCCTATCTGTAAGCCATGCAGCTATCCATCTTATCAACTGTAAACCAATACCTAGTTGTTCTAATTTATTGATCAGTGTTTTGTGTATGACCCTGTCAAACTTTGAAGTTAAATCTATATAAATGACATCACAGCACATTTTTTTATGCATAGCTGTTATTATATTGTTATAGAACATCATGTTACAGGTGGTAATACATTTATTTTCAACATATTACTGAATCGGATATGTTATGATGATATTCATGCTGATATATGCTTTCAAGTCCCAACCTTTCCAATTCTGACAATAACTTTTCCAATATCACCTTCTTCTTTATTTTTTTTTCACAAAATGAAAGTACACTTGTTGTCCCCCTATTGTTTGGCATCTACTTCTCACAAGTACAGGCCAACATGGGAGGACTTTGGCTGACAAAGTTTGCAGACGACTGCAAACTGGGCGCCATAGTGGAAAGTGCATCGGACACGGATATCCTTCAGAAGGGACTCACGGAAACAGATAGCTGGTGCCAGATCCATGGCCTGAAGTTAAACGCCAAAAAATGTATAGTCATACCCTTCGGGAAAAACAAGGTAACCCCAAGCTACCATATAGGTGGCAATCCACTAAGCACAGAAGAGGTTATCAGGGACCTGGGGACCCAGGTTGACAGTGGCCTTTCTTTTGACACTCACGTTGCTAAAGTGGTTAGAAAGACCTTCTACATTGCCCACCTGATCATGAAGGGATTCACATCCAGATCTAGTGAGGTCATTGTTCCCCTGTACTCTTCACTTATCAGACCAATGATCGAGTACAATGCCCCATTCGGGATGTATCTCACCCGACATCTGCAGCAATTGGAGAGACCCCAAAAGTTCCTCACCAAAAGGATAAAGGACTCCAAAATCTGTCATATGCTGCCAGATTGAAGAAACTCCAGCTCTATTCAGTCGCATACCGTCTGCTCAGAGGTGACATGTGCCTGACATACAAGGCCATGTCCAACCCGGAATTAATGGACATGCTCCACCTCAAAAATCCAAATCCACCAAAACCACTAGAGCAAGTGACTTAAACCTTAGCACGGATATAAATAGGACGTGCTGGAGGGATAGATTTATCACTCAGAGACTCCCTATGCTGTGGAATAAAATCCCGGTCCATGTGAGGCAGAGCACCTCGCTGACTCTGTTCAAGAGAAATCTAGACCTGTGGATGGGAGATCGTAGGTTTACCCCGGGAATCATCTCTGTGTCACTGCTGGACAGAGGCACAACAAACTAATGGGCACAGTATTTTTTCATATAAGGGGTGGCGTAAGCCACAAAAATTTGGGCTAGGCTTATAAATGCCTTAGGGCAGATAGCCTAGTATAAACTTATGAACCTATGAACTTAAGGGTCTATATGACTTTGGGTTTGTCCTACTCCCCTTTCGCTTAAAGACAGGTTTAATAAGCACATGTCTATAATCTTGAGGAACTTTGAGGAATCTCCCCATATTTATATGACCTAGTAAATAATAGACTGCAGTTTTTTTCACTGAATGCATCACTCCAATTAGTTTTACATTGTTTTGCTTCCATATAATCTGCAATTAATCTTCTGTATGTTTGTTTAGATTTGGTATTTCTATTACACCTATGCTTTATGAGCAGGCTAATAAGTTATAGATTGTGTTTGAATAAAAATTTACAATAGTTTTTGTGGTTTTAACAAACTTAAACCTTTTTAACACAAACATTTTAATACTGGGACTTATATATATATATATATATATATATATATATACACATATATTTTTTTCATATTTTTCCCTTGAATTGGTTTATGTTTACACTTATACAGAGTTGAGTTTTTTATTTGTATTAAAGATGAAATATCGTGTGTAAACACTGATGTAATCGTAGTTCTTGTTGCAATTAGTTTTTTTATTGGTTGTTGTATACTGCACCTGGATATGAAATGTGTTATTTAAATTATGTCTGTGCATTTGCTTTTTATATTCTGATGAAGTCCCTAGTTTCAGGGATGAAAGCAAAAAGGTGTGTTTTTTGAAGTGCTTGGACCATTCATTATATTATTTTGGTCAGTTGTTTTGGGATTCTTGTGTTTTTCTGGTTACCTAGCAACAAATGAACCTTCATAACCCCATGATCACTGCACATCAATTGTGATAAAACTTGACATGAAGTAACAGTATTTTCTTTAGGAACCCAAACAATGTTTAATATGTTCCGTTCCCTGGTAGGTTTTTGCAGTTCCTGTTCCTGAGCATAAAAGTAATGTCTTTTGGCTTCTCCTGTTAGGGGTCACCACAGCGGATCACCGCTCTGCAGATTGATTGGCAGTGGGGTTTTTATGGTGTTGAGTTGCTAGCCCAGTGCCCAACCTTCACAGAAGGTACACATATGCACGCACACACACACACACACACACACACACACACACACACACACACACACACACACACACACACACACACACACACACCTACTGCATGTCTTTAAAAAGTACAGTTGTGTACACTTACCATAAATGTAGATGTTCGAGTGTCTTCACTGTTGCAGTCATCACTGTAGGGTTCTTCCTGCCGGCAGGCAGCCCTCGGTCGGCCAGAATCCCAACATCTGGGTCCTGCGTCAGCTGTGTACTCACCCTCCCTGACGTCAGTGCGTCAGGGGTACAAAGCTTCCAGCCGACGCCATGTTCTCAAGTTTTTCTTGCCCCAGATGTCAGGTGCCCAAAAGTTAAGGCTAAAAGTAAAACAAAAATGTAACATACAACAAACCCCATACCCTGTAGCAAATACACCTCAGAAGAAGGATGAAGCAGGGAACCATACCAATAAAAGTATAAGAGGGGACAGGAGGGTGGGTAACCCAGACTGCAACAGTGAAGACACTCGAACATCTACATTTATGGTAAGTGTACACAACTGTACTATGTTCATCGTGTTTCACTGTTGCAGTCATCACTGTAGGGTTGAATCCCAAAGCTGAGATAAAGGGTGGTGGTTATTGAGTAGAAGGGGCAGCTAGAAGGCCTTGCAAGACTGCAGAAGCAAAGCCTGCCCTAGACTTAGAATAAAGAGGGAGATTATAGTGCTTAGAGAAAGTATGCACTGAACTCCAAGGTGCAGCTTACAAAATATCTTTGGTAGGGACTCCCCTGAGAAAGGCAGCTGAAGTAGCAGCAGATCTGGTAGAGTGTGTCCTAATTTTTCCTGGGATTTGCTTTCCGTGATGAGAGTAACAAAATCTGATTCCATGAGCAATCCATTTAGAAATGGTCTGTTTTGAAATAGCTTTGCCTTGGGAATTTGCTGCATAAGAAACAAACAGTTGTTCTGTTTTCCTAATATCCTTGGTTCTGTCCAGGTAAAAGCGAAGCTGCCTGTGCACGTCCAAAGAATGAAAGATACTCTCCCCCTTATTTTGTGGATTAGGGAAAAAAGTTGGCAGGTGAATAGTTTGGTTTAAATCCACTTTAGAAACCACCTTAGGCATGAAAGTAGGGTTAGTCCTCAAAGAAACCCTGTCTTGATAAAAAATAATGTAAGGTTCCACAGCCATGAGCGCTTATAACTCCGAGACTCTCCTGGCTGAAGTTAAAGGCAGTAGGATAACAGTCTTCCATGATAAATACTTTATATCAGATGTGGCAGCAGGCTCAAAAGGAGGCAGCGTAAGTTTTTCCAGGACATAATTGAGGTCCCAGGCAGGAACGGGTGGAGTCCTAGGGGGCCTTAAATTCTTTGCTCCTCTGAGATATTGTTTCAGACGTGGATGTGAAAAAATTGGAGGATCTGTATTATAATGTGCTGAGATAGCTGAGGCATGGATTTTTATGGAGGAAAAAGATAAACCCTTATGCAACATATCTGTTAGGTAATGTAAAATCAATGGAATATTTGGAATGTGAGGATCTGATTCCTGAGCATGCATCCAGGTGCAAAATCTCTTCCATTTACCTTCATAAGATTTCCTAGTGCTAGGCCTTCTGGCTTCTAAGATAACATCCATGACCTGTTTGGAAAGGGTAGGATTCATTATAGACCCTGAATACGCCAGGCTGCCAGGCTGAGAGTTTTGATATGAGAGTGCAGGACCTGGCCCTGATGTTGAGACAAAAGATTTGGAATCTGAGGTAGAATCCAAGGAGGTTCCTGGGATAGATTTATCAGTGTTGAGTACCAAAATTGTCGAGGCCAATTCGGGGCTAGTAAGATCAGCTTTGGTTTGTCCTGTTTTATTTTTAATAACACCCTTGGTAGAAGAGGTAGTGGTGGAAAGGCATACCCCGAGAGGTTTCTCCAACTGAATGAGAGAGTATCCACTTTCCATGCTAGCTTGTGATAAGTCCTTGTGCAAAACGTCTGCAACTAGTAGTTGTGGGGAGATGCAAATAGATCTATGTCCGGGCAGCCCCAGGCTTCTGTAATCATCTTGAATATTTGGGTGTCCAGCATCCACTTGTGTGGGTCTGACAGGTTCCTGCTCAGGCTGTCTGCCAGAGTGTTTCTTTCCCTGGCAGGAATTGAGCTTGTAGGTCCACTTTGCAAGCTAGTGCTGTGTTCCATAGAGTCATGGCTAGTCTGCAAAAGGGGTAGGAGTGCGAACCCCCTTGCTTGTTTATGTACCACATAACTGTGGTGTTGTCTGTCCGTATCAGTAGCTGCCCTGGCTGTAAAAGATCCCTGAAAGTCAAGAGGGCATTCTGCACAGCTAACATCTCTTTTAAATTGATATGTAGATGCTTCTGATCCTCTGTCAAAAAACCTTGTAGGCCTTTCCCCTGCAAGTGGGCTCCCCATGCATAATCCAAGGCATCCGTGGTTATCACTTGGTAGGCTGGAGTAGAATGAAGGCTTTCCCTTTGTTTTGAAGACATGTCGTGGCCCACCAATGGAATTCCTTTTGCAGGCAAGGCAAGACAGCAATCACTGTTTCCAGACTGTGACAATGCTGGGACTATATGCTTTTTAGGTACCATTGTATCTTCCTCATATGCAGTCTTGCATATGGTATGAGTAGGATGCAGGAAGCCATGTAACCCAAAGCCTGCAGGAATTTCCTTGCAGTTAGCTGAGACATTAATGCCAGGCTTTTGAAAGTTGAAGCCAGCTGTAGTTGTTTTTCTGGCATCAGGAATGCCATCTGGGTTGTTGTTTTTAAAAGAGCACCCAGGAAAGTTATCTTTTGAGTGGGTGCCAAATTTGACTTTTTTACATTCACAGTGAATCCCAGGTACTTGAGTAGATTCTGAACAAATTCCAGGTGCTGGAGTAAAATGTCCTTGCTATCTGCTTGAATAAGGCAGTCATCCAGATAAGGGTAAATTTGAATTCCCTTGAGTCTGTAGTAAGCTACTACTGGTGCCAGGCACTTGGTAAAGACCCTGGGCACAGTACACAAGCCAAAGGGCAGCGCAGAGAATTGGTAATGTTTCGAGCCTGCCTTGAACCTGAGATATCTTCTGCACTCCTGTCTGATAGGAATGTGTAGGTAAGCCTCCTTTAAGTCCAATGTCACCATCCATGCATTTTTGCTCAACATTGGCAGGAGCTGCTGCAGAGTAAGCATCTTGAACTTTAGTATCTCCAGGAAAGTATTTAAGACTGACAGATCCAGGATGGGTCTCCAAGTATTTTGCTTTCTGGGAACTAGAAAGAGTCTTGAATAAAAGCCTTGTCCATCTCTGAATTTGGATCCAGTTCTATGGCCCTCATAGCCATGAGAGACCTCACCTGTTTTAATGCCTCTGCCCACTGAGTTTTTGGTAGGTCTGGCCATCCGTTTGGTTTTGGTAAGGTGTGAAAGTGGAATTTGTAACCTCTTAAAACTACATCCAGAACCCACTTGTCTTGGGTTATGTAAGTCCAATTTTGGTGAAAAAGAGAAAGTTTTCCTCCTAGAGGAGCTTCCATGAGAGAGGTTCCTGGAGCCATGCAGGGGGAGTCATTGAGCCTGTTTCCTATAAGGTTGAGACCTATCTTCTCCACCCCTGGGGGTGGAAGCACTCCACTGTCTAGGTCTATAAGAGGTCTGTGCTTGGGCCCTCCCACTGGGGCACCTAGATCTAACCCTTTGAGGCCTGTCTGAGCTGGGAAAGGACCAATTTTTAGCTGGCCAATTTCTGCTAAATCTAGGAGGCTGAACTTGTAAGAAATCCTTAACCGTTTGCATGGATTTTGCCTTATCCTCCATTTTCTTTATAACCTCTTCAGCCTTAGACCCAAACAAAACATTATGTTGAACAGGAGCATCCAGTAATTTCACTTTTACTTGAGCAGGCAAATTTTGTTCCTTTAACCAAGCATGCCTTCTAATGACCGTGCCAGTGGCAGTCACCCTGCAAGAGGCCTCCAAAGCATCAAAACCACAATGTAAGGTATTTTTCCCTACCTGCTCAGTAGCATTCATAAAATCTTGTAATTCCTTATTGTCTGCACATGCAGAAATGGTACACAGTTTTTGTTTCATAACAGACAAAAGGTATTGCTGATATTTCAACATATCAAATTGACAATTTAAAGCCCTAATAGATAAAGTAGCAGAAGTGTACACTTTTTTGCCCCATCTCTCCAAAGCTCTAGAATCCTTATCTGATGGAAAAGGGTTCTTAGCAGTAGCGGCCTTAACACCCTTAGGACCCTGAGAAATGGTTTTTGGATCAGCAGTAGGATTTTTAAATAGAAACTATCAGACTTAGCAGGGGCCGAAGGAAAGGAGTCAGGAGTTAAATTAGACTCAGAAAAGAAACCATCCACAATATCCAAAATAGGAGGAATAGCCAGGGGTCTGTGTTGGGGAAGAAGAAGGAAATCCCTAAGCCTTCTCTTAGATTTAGAGTACTCCTGTCCTTCGCAGTGAAAATGTTCCCTCATATCATGTAAAGTTTCCCCAAAAGAATAATCCTCAGGAGGAGAAGCTGAAGGAATGGATTCCTCAGCATCAGAATCCTCATAAGGAGGGAAAGTATAATCCTGTTCAGAGGAAGACACTGAAGAGATAGATACCTGATCAGAGGATTCATAATCCAATTCTTGTCTTGGCCTTTTATCTGGAGGGGGATTGGAACCCCTAATCATAGTTAGCAAGTCCTCCGCCATTTTAAGCATTTGTTTTTGAGATTTAGGTCCCAGATCAGAGGAGGCCTGGGCTTGAGTCTTTGTCTTTGTCTTTGCCTTTGCCTTTACCTGAAGCTGCATAGGCCTGAAAACCCCCTTGGAAGCCGGTACCTGCACAGTGGCTCAGGACCCATCCGAGGGAGCATTATCCGAAGGTCCTGCACCTGGAGTATCCGAAGGCCTAGTTGGCTCCTCGTGGGACTCCGTTTCGGCAAGCGGTTCTGTAATGGCCAATGTCAGGGGCTGTGAAAGCACCTCACTGATGACGGCCAAACCAGCAGCTGGCTCTGATTGTAAACTGTCATCTGATTTGGACCTCAAAGGCCTATCCTTATCCTTGCGCCTTTTATGAACTCCGGTAGTCGGAAGCGTGTCTGACGACATGTTATAATTAAATCGCCTCCCAAAGTAATGAAAGGCAAAATCGTATCTCCGTTTAATAGTACGTTGATTAAATCTAGCACAAAACTGACAACTAGCTATGTCGTGGTCAGGGCCTAGACAAGGAATACAGTAAGAGTGAAAATCCTTATGAGGTATTTGCTTCCCACATGAAATACAATTATTAACTTTTTCTGACATCGGTCTGGAGCAAGAAAAAGTTTCTAACGGGTACTTAGCTTTGAAAAGAAGAATGTCTTCGGTATGAAGCACCAAAAATAACAGGAGTCAGCCGACCGGCACTTGCGAACTGCTTCCACCGCACGGCAAGAAAGACTGGAGAACATGGTGTCAGCTGGGAGCTTTGTACCCCTGGCGCACTGATGTCAGGGAGGGTGAGTACACAGCCAACGCTGGACCCAGACTTTGGGATTCTGGCCGACCGAGGGGTGCCTGCCGGCAGGAAGAACCTTACAGTGATGACTGCAACAGTGAAACACGATGAACATCTGTGTAACGAGAGCTTAACAATAGTAAAAGGTACTTAACAAAAGCTTGTTAAGAGCATTTCAGATGTCATAATGGTGCTTACCAAGCATGCTTTTTTCCTAAATTCAGAGTATAATCATGGCCATCCATACATTAAAGTCATTATCATTCAAAAATAAGACATAAAATATATCACAAAACATCTGGACCCTGGCAACCTCTACACATCAGGTTGTTGAAGTGGATTTTGAAACATACGTCTGCCCTGGACTTGTATTCTACAAAGTACAGTTGTGTTCACCTACCATAAATGTAGATGTTCGAGTGTCTTCACTGTTGCAGTCATGGCTGTAGGGTTCTCCCCTGCTGGCAGGCAGCCCTAGGTCGGCCAGAATCCCAAAGTCTGGGTCCAGCATCGGCTGTTCAACCCTGCTCCCTGACGTCAGAGCGCCAGGAGTATAAAGCTGACAGCCGATGCCATCTTCTCCAGTTTTTCTTGCCCCAGATGTCAGGAGTTCCAAAATGAAAATGGTCCCATAACCTTTGCAAATACACCTCAGAAGAATGGTGAAAAAAGAAACCACACAAAAGTAAAAATAAGAGGGGACAGGAGGGAGGGAAACCCAGACTGCAACAGTGAAGACACTCGAACATGTACATTTATGGTAGGTGTACACAACTGTACTATGTTCATTGTGTTTCACTGTTGCAGTCAGGACTGTAGGGTAGAATCCCAAAGCTGAAAGAAAGGGAGGTGGTCATAAAGAAGAAGGGGCGGCTAAAAGGCCCTGCAAGACTGCAGAGGCAAAGCCTGCCCTAGACTTAGAGTAGAGAGGTAAATTGTAGTGCTTAGAGAAAGTATGCACTGAACTTCAAGTTGCAGCTTCCAAAATGTCCTTGGTAGGAACTCCCCTGAGGAAGGCCGCAGAAGTGGCAGCAGCTCTGGTGGAATGAGTCCGAATGCTCCCTGGGATTTGCTTTCCATGGTGTGAATAACAAAATCTGATTCCATGAGCAATCCATTTAGAAATGGTTTGTTTAGAAATGGCTTTACCTTGGGAACTTGAAGCATAAGAAACAAACAATTGTTCTGATTTTCTGATGTCCTTGGTTCTGTTCAGGTAAAAACGTAGCTGTCTATGTACATCCAAGGAATGTAAGATCCTTTCCCCTTTATTTTGAGGAGTGGGGAAAAAGGTTAGCAAGTGGATAGTTTGATTTAAAGCCACTTTGGAGACCACCTTAGGCATGAAGGTCGGATTAGTCCTCAAAGATACCCTGTCTTGATGAAAAATAATAGAAGGTTCCACCGCCATAAGGGCTTGTAACTCTGAAACTCTCCTGGCAGAGGTTAGTGCTAACAGGATAGCTGTCTTACAAGATAAAAACTTGATGTCAGAAGAAGCGACAGGCTCAAAAGGAGGCAAGGTTAGTTTTTCCAAAACATAGTTGAGATCCCAAGCAGGAATGGGAGGAGATCTAGGAGGTCTTAAGTTCTTAGCTCCTCTGAGGAACTGTCTCATGAGCTGGTGGGAAAAGATGGGAGGGTCTGTATTATAATGAGCAGAAATAGCAGAGGCAAGGATCTTAATGGAAGAGAAAGAGAGACCCTTATGTAAGAGATCTGTCAAGTAAAGTAAAATTAAAGTAATGTTAGGAAGAAGAGGATCAGAATCCTGAGCCTGCATCCAGGAATAAAATCTTTTCTATTTTCCTGCATAAGATTTCCTAGTGCTAGGATGTCTGGCTTCTAAAATGACATCCATAACCTGCTTGGGTAGGAAAGAAGAAATCAAAGGTCCTGGATTAACCAAGCCGCCAGGCTGAGAGTTCTGACATGAGAGTGTAGAACCCGACCCTGATGCTGGGACAGAAGGTTTGGAAATTGAGGTAAAATCCAAGGGGGCTCCAGGCATAGGTTTTTTAGAGTTGGATACCAAAACTGCCGAGGCCAATTCGGAGCCAACAAGATTATCATCTTGGGTTTGTCCTGTTTTATCTTCAATAAAACTCGTGGAAGAAGAGGTAGAGGTGGAAAGGCATAACCCGAGAGGTTCCTCCAACTGAATGACAGGGCATCCACTTTCCAAGCTTCTCTGTGGAAAGTCCTGGTGCAAAAATTCTGTAGCTGATGATTTAGATGGAATGCAAAAAGATCTATGTGAGGACATCCCCATACTGCTGTTATCATCCTGAATATTTTGGTGTCCAGCATCCACTCGTGTGGATCCGAAAGGTTTCTGCTCAAACTGTCTGCCAGTAAGTTTTGTTTCCCTGGTAGAAACTGAGCTTGAAGATCCAGATTGCAAGCCAGTGCTGTGTTCCATAAAACCATGGCTAGTCTGCAAAGGGGGGTAGGAATGAGATCCCCTTTGCTTGCTTATGTACCACATAACTGTGGTGTTGTCTGTCCATATTAGTAGTTGTCCTGGTTGTATGAGATTCCTGAAGGCCAATAGAGCTTTCTGAACAGCTAACATTTCCTTTAAGTTGATATGCAGGTGCATCTAATCCCTTGTCCAAAGGCCCTGCAGACAATTGCCCTGAAAATGGGCTCTCCAAGCATAATCCGAGGCGTCCGTGGTTAGAATCTGAGAGGCAGGAGGTAGACGGAAGGGCTTCCCTTTGTTTAGAGCACATGCCCTGGACCACCAAAGAAATTCCTTTTGAAGGCAAGGAAGTATGGGAATCAGTATGTCCAAACTGTGGCAATGCTGAGACCATACACTTTTTAGGTACCACTGTATTTTCCTCATGTGTAGTCTTGCATATGGCATGAGAAGGATGCAGGAGGCCATGTAACCCAAAGCCTGCAGGAATTTTCTTGCAGATAGATGGGTTAGAGTTGCCAAGGCTTTTAAAGTTGATGCCAGCTGTAATTGTTTTTTGGATGTCAGAAATGCCATCTGGGTTGTAGTGTCTAATAGAGCACCCAGAAAAGTTATCTGTTGTGATGGTGTCAAATTTGACTTTTTTATGTTTACAGAGAATCCCAGGAATTTGAGGAGGTTTTGTACAAATTCCAGATGCTGGAGTAAGACATCCGTGCTGTCTGCCTGAATTAGACAATCGTCCAGATAAGGGTAAATTTGAATTCCCTTGAGTCTGCAGTAAGCTACTACTGGAGCCATGCATTTGGTGAAGACCCTGAGCGCAGTAGACAATCCAAAGGGCAGCGCAGAGAATTGAAAGTGCCTCGATCCGGCCTTGAACCTGAGGTATTTTCTACGATCCTGCCTGATGGGAATGTGTAAGTTTGCCTCCTTTAAATCCAAAGTCACCATCCATGCATCTTTGGACAGCATTGGAAGTAGCTGCTGTAGAGTAAACATCTTGAATTTTGGAATCTCTAGAAAGGTGTTCAAGACTGACAGATCCAGAAGTGGTCTCCATGAGTTTTGCTTCCTTGGGACTAGAAAGAGCCTTGAGTAAAACCCTTTTCCCATATCTGAAAGAGGAACCAGTTCTATGGCATTCATAGCCAAAAGAGCTTCCAGCTGGTTTAAGGCCTCCATCCACTGATGTTTTGGAAGGTCTGGCCATCCGCTTGGCCTTGGCAATGTATGAAAATGGAATTTGTAACCTCTTAAAATCACATCCAAAACCCATTTGTCTTGGGTTATTTGAGCCCAATTTTGATAAAAAAGAGAGAGTTTTTCTCCGAGAGGGGCTTCCAGGCAAGACATTCCTGTAGCCCAACAGAGGGAGTCATTGAGTTTGTTTCCTTTGAGATTGTGACCTGTCCTCTCCTCCCCTAGGGGTAGAAGCAGTCCACTGTCTTGGTCTATAAGCAGCTTGTGTTTGAGGCCTCCCTCTGGAGCATCTATATCTACCCCTCTGAGGCCTGTCTGAAGAGGGAAAGGACCAGTTTTTTTGAAGGCCAATTCCTGCTAAATCTAGGAGGCTGTACTTGTAAGAAATCTTTAACTTTTTGCATGGATTTTGCCTTATCCTCCATCTTTTTAATCACCTCTTCAGCTTTAGATCCAAACAAAACATTATGCTGAACAGGAGCATCCAATAATTTAGTCTTAACCTGTTCAGGTAAATTTTGTTCCTTTAGCCATGCATGTCTTCTAATGACTGTGCCAGAGGTCACAGCCCTACAAGAAGCCTCCAAGGCATCAAATCCACAGTGTAAACCATGCTTCCCAACCTGTTCAGTGGCATGCAATAAGTCATGTAATTCCTTATCATCTGCACAGGCAGAAATGGAAGTAACTTTTTGTTTTAAGACAGACAAGAGAAATTGCTGATATTTAAGCATATGAAACTGACAGTTTAAAGTCCTAATGGACAAAGTAGCAGAAGTGTACACCTTTTTGCCCCATCTTTCTAAGGCTCGAGAATCCTTTTCAGTAGGAATAGGATTTTTGGCAGTAGCAGCCTTAACACCCTTAGGACCCTGAGAAATGGTTTCAGGGTCAGCAGTAGGGTTCTTGTATAAAAACTGATGGGAATCAGGAACCCTGTAATATCTATCAGGCTTAAAAGGAGCAGGAGGAAAAGAGTCAGGGGTTAAGTTAGCCTCCGAAAAAGCATCATCCACAATATCCAAAACAGGAGGAATAGCCAGGGGTCTATGTTGGGGAAGAAGAAGAAAATCCCTCAGTCTTTTCTTGGATTCCGAATACTCCTGTCCCTCCCAGTGGAAATGCTCCCTCATTTCATGCAAAGTTTCCCCAAAAGAGAAATCCTCAGGAGGAGAAGCTGAAGGAATGGATTCTTCCACATCAGAATCCTCATAAGGAGGGAAAGAATATTCCTGATCAGAAGAAGAAACTGAGGAAACAGAAGCCTGATCAGAGGAATCATAATAAACATCTTCTCTAGGCCTTTTGTCTGGAGGGGGATGAGAACCCCTAATCATAGTAAGTAAATCCTCCGCCATCTTGAGTAACTGTTTCTGTGACTTGGGAGCCGGTTCAGAAGAGGCCTGTGTTGAAGTCTTTGATTTAGAAGGAGTCTTTGCCTTTGTCTTTGGCTTTGCCTTTACTAGAAGTTGAGTAGGCCTGAAAACCCCTTTGGAAGCCGGTACCTGCACAGCGGCTCCGGACCCATCCGAAGGAGCATTGTCCGAAGGTCTTGCAACAGAGATATTTAAAGGCCTGGTTGGCTCCTCATGAGAGTCTGTTTCGGCCATCGGTTCTGAAATGGCCGACGACAGGGGCTGCAAAAGCGCCTCACTGACGACGGCCGAACCTGAAGCTGGCTCCTCATGTGCGCTATCATCAGATTTGGACCTTGGAGGCCTGTCTTTATCCTTGCAACGTTTGTGAACTCTGGTAGCTGGAACCATATCCGACGACATTTTGTAGTTAAAGCACCTACCGAAGTAATGAAAAGCAAAATCGTACCTTCGCTTAATTGTACGTTGATTGAATATAGCACAAAACCGACAACTAGCTACGTCGTGGTCAAGGCCTAAGCAAGGAATACAGTAAGAATGAAAATCCTTATGAGGTATTTGCTTCCCACATGAAATACAATTATTAACTTTTTCTGACATCGGAGCGGAGCAAGAAAAAAGTTTCCCCAACGGGGTACTTAGCTTTGAGTGGAGAAGAAAGTCTTCGGACCGAAGTATATAGAAAAATTCGTCAAGAGTCAACCGACCGGCACTTGCGAACTGCTATCACCACACGGCAAGAAAGACTGGAGAAGATGGCGTCGGCTGTCAGCTTTATACTCATGGCGCTCTGACGTCAGGGAGCAGGGTTGAACAGCCGATGCCGGACCCAGACTTTGGGATTCTGGCCGACCTAGGGCTGCCTGCCGGCAGGGAAGAACCCTACAGTCGTGACTGCAACAGTGAAACACGATGAACATCTGGCCCTGCTCAGAGGTGTGCTTAGGTGTGCATAGAAGGTTGTTATAACTTGTGTTTGGAGTCACTGGGGAGCTGGGAACAATGAGATTCCTATTTTTTTTAAGTTATCCTCACAAACAAACCAAAGAAGTATGCACAGAAGGTCGGTATAAGTTGTTTGGCACCAGGGAAGGTATGGTCATTATTTCATTATTCTTCTAGTTTTCCTCACAGCTAAACCTCAAAGATATGTGAAAAAATGTCACTATAGCTTATGTGCGGCTGTAACAGTGTGGTCATTATTTCTTTAACTTTTTGTACACACCTCATGGTTTGCTCACAAGATCACTATAGCTTGTGTAGGGACAGTACACTGTTAGCAACAGGTAGGAATATATGACTGTGGTCATGTTTTAATTTTTCACTTTTCTCACAATCACAGATCAGAAGTGTATACAGGTAGCTAACTTTTGGGGGGTTAGGGATAAGAAAGCATAATGTGAATATACATCCAAGATCAACAAGTTAAAATAATTTTACTATATTCTGGTTGTCAGATGGTTGACCAGAAGGTAGCTGTCTTTTGGAGGTGGAGGTGAAGAGACAAACTGTATGATGTGTGACAGCAGCAACTTGAAATATGTTACTGAGACTATTTATTCATTCACTTTTATTTCTATCCAAAATCAGAGGTATACACAGTAGGTGCCTATCTTTTTTTTCTTGTGACAGGGAAATAGAAACTATTCTAAGATATGATTCATGTATCCTTGCAAGCATGTATCTTCTCAGTTTATTGGGAGCTACTTCTTTGTCAGCTTTAATCATTAAGTCTTGGGCACAACTTATTTCACTGAAAAAAATAAGATGGAATTTCTTTATTTAGTTATGATTTTTGACCAAACCATAACTGTTATAAAAAGCTTGAGAAAGATTCTCTAAAGTCTACCTCATCGCATGTAGTACCTCGTGGTGTCTGAGGCGCAAGCAGCTGATTTCCTCCGCAGTTCTTCCAGTTCAGTCTGTCATTTAGAGAGCGGTGAAATACGCAGGAAGAAAATGAAGAGAAGGAATCAATTTCTTTCTTTAGCCGCAGTTTTTCTACAGGCTATCTTTGGTTTAAAAGGCTTGAAAAAGCTCTAAAATACAACTCAGAGCATCTATAGCCCAGTGGCTTCTGGGGACTCTGACCTCCAGCTTAATTTTATTATTTCATGCTCATTTATTACAGTGCATTCTCAGCCAGTTAGGATATACTGAAGAGTACAGTAAAGTATGAGAAAATAAGAAAAACATAATCTGAATGGTGTGGCAAGGCCAGGGTGGGGGATGGGGTAGGGGGCACATTTGGGGGCATGGAGGGGGACAATGGGGACCAGGGGATCCATGGAGTCCTTATCCTACGGTTTAATTTCAACAAAGGCCAGAGTCAAAATTTTCAGAACTGTCAAGGACTGCCCAATTTAAATTGCTTTGCCACAATAGAGTACAGCATTACAACACCTGGTGACTTATATGCTGGGATGCAATTTGCACAGGTGCATCCATTTTTACTTGTTTTTTTTTTTTTTTTTTTAACTTTTTATTAAAACCATGGCCCAAACAAATTTGGCTTTTCCCTGCATGGGGTAATGCAATGTGGATGTCAATACACTTTAATGGATGCCACTTTGCACATGTGCAACATGCATCCATTAAAGTCTATGGACCCATCTCACTTTCTGCCCTTAGTTGATGTCACTGACATTAAAGATCAGTGTTAAACCTCAGTACCATCTCACGGAGAAAGCAAATTTCACATTTTTTTTTTTAATTAAAGTCTGAAAACATTCACTGATACAGTAAAGATGCAGATCAGCACTTTATGTACCTCATACAACATTATAATTCACAAAACAAAACACTTTAAGTACATCACACAGCTTATCAGCAAGGTTTCTTACACATTTTATAACAATGTAAGAAAAAAAACCATACAAAATGCTTGGTTTTGTCAGCTCTCTGGTACACAACAATCGTTTTGATTGTATCTTTATATATTACTACTAGTCGCTTAACAAATAGTATTAGACATGCCCTTGCAGACACACTCCTCAAGCTGTTTAACTTAAGTTTAGCTCTTAGCTCTGTCCCTGATGGGTGGCTCACTTCAGTGCTGATGCCCCCTCATAACTGTGGTCTTACAACAGACCTGGGTAATTACAATCCTATCAGCCTTACAAGTCTCATCAGCAAAACTATGGGTTATATTATAACTAACCTCATAAACTGTGTTATCAACACCCTTGTTAGACTTGATCATCAACAGTTTGGCTTTGTGAAGGGTAGATTCTGTCTATTTAACCAGGAAATCTTCTTCAAAAGGGTTATAGAGGCTGCAGGGATGGTGTCCGTACAGTGCATTTGGTATATCTTGATCTGGCAAAGGCCTTCAATACCATTCCCCATGCTGGCATAATACAAAAGTTAATTGCTTTAAAAATCAACCCCTATGGGCTAAGATGAATAGCACTCTGGATGAAAGAGAGAACCAACCCAATACGAGATGCAGATGCATCATCATTAAGTATGCAAGTGACCAGTGGTGACCCTCTGGTCTCAGTACTTAGCCTTTTACGTATTTACTTCTCAGATCTCCAACTGGAGAGACAAGACCTCTGGCTAACAAAGTCTGCAGATGACTAAAAACTGGAGGTTGTTGTTAAATGCAACTATAACACCCAAACTCTCCTGAATTAACTCTCTGTAGGAAACGGCTGGTGTACTTAAAATGATCTCGAACTAAATGCTAAAAAGTTTAGTATCATCACTTTTGGTTGACAATCCCTCCCGTCATTATACTGTACAGACAACTTACCATGACAAAAAGAACATTTTGTCAGGGACCTAGGTAAGTGGGCTGAAAGCTTCCTGTCTTTTGACCATCATGTGACAAAAGTGGCCAGAAAGTCTTTTTATTTTGCCCACCTAATTGCCAATGGAATATCAGCATTGTCTAAAGAGATAGTCACTCCCTTATACTCAGCACTGATCAGGTTATTGAATAAAATGTCCCCTTTGGGATATATCTCATTAATAATATCAAACATTTAGCAAGACCCCAGGGGTTCCTAAGAAAAAGGATCACAGGACTAAAGTACCTGAGCTACTAAGATAGGCTGGAAACTCTGTTCACTTATGTAGTGTCTTACAGACTTTTGAGGGGAGATATCTGTCTTGTTTACTGCACCATTAGAGACCTAGTTGTTCTGGATCTCATGTTTCCCTATAAGTCTAATATCTCCAACCAGTACTAGAACCAGAAACCTTAATCTTCACCAACAGATAAATACAGCACAGTGGGGAGTAAGGCTTATTAGGCAGCACCTCCCAAACCTCTGGAATAAACTCTCCCTACATGTTATTCAGTGCGATTCACTATCTTACATTAAACCTAAATCATATGACTGGATGGGTATCCACAAGTTTACTTTGAGCTTGAGTGGTATGGCCTTCCTGGAGAAAGGAAGTGCTGCGTGAGGGAGGGTAGTGGCAGGGCATGAATAATCATAAGACTAGTTGGCCTAAGAACATCCATTAATTTAAACTGTTTGTCATGGCTTACTCCCATAACTTGTTGGGAATTCTCTGCCTACCCCCATAATGATTCTGAACAGCATAAAGTGGATCCAAGAGAATGAATGAATAATTAAATATATCAGCATGATTACTACATTGGAAGTCAGTCTAGCTCCAGTGAAATGTAGCTCTGTGGAAAATTCTGCCTAAAACAAGCTGTTAGACCAGACAGCCCAAGTCTGTCCTAGTACTCGGTGAGTTAAATGCAATAAACACATAGGTCTCTGACAAATTATGGGATCATACATACATTGTACAGTTGGGAGTTATATTCTAAAGGGAAAGTTTGATGTACATGAATGCAATGTCTTAATTGCACTTATGTAAATTGTTGTCTTCACTACTTTTGATAATGGGTTATAGCTGAAAATAGTCAATAGGTCAATCCACTTACGTGGTAAACAAACTGCAATAAAAAAATTGCCATAAATTTTGCAAACATTTATGATTATGCTTCATATTTTTGTCCTGTTCCCCATAAAATGTTACATTTTCTAGTAAATCACCCAGGATCACACCTCTCAACTTTCTAGAATTTCACAGAATTTCCAGATTATTGCTTCATATTTTTGGTCTGTTCCTCATACAATCTGTGGTTTTATGGCAAACCATTGTAGATTGTGCTCACTAAATAATGAGGCATTTAAGCTTGAGACTTTCTATTCTTCAGATAGTGTATGCTGATGTAAAACATATTATTCTAGCAGATTTCTCAGTTTATAAGAGCAATATTTAAAATCAGTCCCTGATTTTGGCCCTTTATCCATCCATTATTTTTGGCTTTGTCCAGAATTCTTTTTTTTTTTTAAACAAGAAATATCTTTATTAAATTATCACATTTGACATAAGCAATAATACATTTATGTAAATGAAAATAATCCATATTGACATCTCTTAGCTGCAAGCATTATATATCACAATCCATACGGACATAATTTTAGTTGCAAACATTATGCATCACATATGATTTATCCAATCATTGTCAGTCAAATATTACATACCTCATTCAAATCCTGCCCTCTTTTAAACCCCGTTCCTCCCCTACATGTACTGTATCCAGAATTCCAATTTTTTCCTATGTAATTAATTTCTCCCTGAGATCATACTGCAATCCTAGTGGTTAACTGCTTCAACAACAATCAATGGATCTGGAAATTACCTCCACTACTGACACTCATAAAGTAAAGATTCAAGCTACAAAAAAAAAACAAAACTTAATCTTGCTGTCTTGCAGCAACAGCTTTACCTTCTGTGAGTAAGTATATGACACTGAGAATAAACCAGAGGGTGTTTTTCATATACTTCCAAGGACATTCTGGTCCATTTTAACTGTAGCCTAGTGTTAGCCAAATAGTGCAATTTCCTACACTAGTAGATACTGTTAGCCCTATGCTGAGTAGGCCCACCCTGTACTGTGCTGCAGTCTCGCTCCTACACTTCTTACACTTCTCACAGTTACTTTTCTTTTTTTCCCATGTAAATGTCCCTCTCACCCCTGCTGCTTATTTCTTTATAGACAGCTTTCAGGCCACTACCTATTACATTAAATACTTTCCTTTCCTGCTACTCATTGCAGCAACAGTTTTCTCTTCTCTCCCAATAACTGTTTTTCTTTGATACTTGGCATGGATAACTATTCCCACTTTGCTCAGCTGCATTAAGCTCAGCTTCATTCTCCACCCTCCCTCCAATTCCCATCCTCCATATCCTCAAATCTGTACTTTAACTCTATCCACCCAACTTAACCATCTGATCAGTCCTAAAGTGATTAAGAACACACCACTAATCTTCAGTCTACCACTGCTTCCCATTAACTCAGACATCAGCCAAAATTACTTATCACCACCTTGCCCTCTACACTGTTTCAGGTATTCATCCACCCACGCCTTCCACCCAACTTCCACCTTTCCAACAATCCTGCTCAGAAGATCTTTTACTCTTCTCAGTCTCCACCTCATTTGTCACCCACCTACATCAGCTATCTCACACCTGCATTCTAGAAATACTTCAATTACTCAGTCCCTTTTTCCACTGTCTCTCACTATCCTAATGCAAATTAAACACATGTACACTAACATGACTCCTACCTTCTAGTACTGACTTGCACCCTAGCAATCCTCAACTCTGGAAATCAAGTATGAAACTACTCTCTTACTCACTCACTTCTACAAAACTACTTTGCAGGTACCTTTACTTCCTTTCCATAGCTACAACAAACCTATCCGTATGATCATATCTCTACAAAACTCTTCCTCTTAAAAATGCTCTCTAGTATCATCCTCCTTAAGTAATCAATACCCTTCCATAAAAAATCTATCAATCAATCAATAAATAAATAACTATTAGTCTCAAAAATAAAGCCAGTCAAATCAACAAGCTCCTGCAAACAGGTGGCATACATCCTAATTCTGGCTCTAACTCATCTACTCTGCCCACAAACGTACTTGTCTCTCCCCTACCTAGCAGAACCTCCCCACCAATAACACTACACTGGACAACCCTTTTGTCAATCATCCGTTGCTTCCTCCTCCAGACTCAAAATTTGCAACATAAATGCACGTGACATCTGTAATAAGATTTCTGAATTAATGCATGGATAAAAATACATAACTCCCACATCTTAGTATTCACTGAAATCTGGGTGAAACCCATCATAAAAGATCAATTAATACTTCCCCTCAGAAAGGAAAGAACTACTAAAAGAGCAAGTAGGCTATCAGTTACTTTTCAAAGCTCTCTAGAAATTTTCATCTCTCACCCAAATATACCTAAATTTAGCAATGAAGTATTACTAATAGCTAAACATAAACTTAACAATCAGAAGTCCATATTCATCATAACCACTTACTTCTCTCCTTCAATAAATGACTCATATTACAGAAAGGTGGGAGGTTAGTATAATGGTTAAGGTGCTTACCTTAGAAGCACAAGGTGCAGCGTTTGATTCTCACATGGAGTAACTGGCTAGGCTTAAAATGTCCCCCAAGAACAGTTAGCCTAGTACTAATCTATGAATAAGTATAAAGCTGCATAACCACCAATATCAATCAAAAAATATTATTCTTGGTGACCTAAGCATTTACTGGTGCGTAACAGAAACTTATTCTCCTTTGAATTGTATTAACTTATTTGGCTTCGGGCAATTGATCAATTAGCCCACCAGAATTGACAAACACTCATGCAGAGGAACCATCCTTGGCTGCATACTGCCTACAAACCCTGAAAATGTCAAAATAGCTTGCATACTCCCATATAGCTTTAATGAATGTCAACCCACATTCATCACTCAAGAATATTTAATACCTCACAAATCTCAATTATTTAACAAGTCAGAAACCTTAGTAATATCAACAAGACACTCTTCACAGAAACCTTGAAAATATGTAACAGGATCCTGTTTAAATACCTTCCCCTAAATGATACTGAATATTTCAATAAGTATTTTTTTTACCAATACTTCAACAACAAGCCCCACTTAAAGACATAAGAGTCAAAGCTAATTATGTTCCATAGCTGACCTACCAAAACAAATAACTTATAAAAAAAACAGAGTCAAAGCCTGGAAGTTCTGGCAGTCAGGCAAAAATCAAATCAACTTCAACATTTACTGTCACCTAAGAAACCTCCCCAAAACACAAGTACCCAAAGACAAAAGTAACTACTTCCCCACTAAGAAGTAAAAAATTAGTTTTGTAAAAACTTAAATAATCTCCTAAAACTTGGCAGAAAACCTACCCCAAACCTTTTGCCAACTGAACTCACCAAAATACATAAAAGACAAATTAAACATTCCATCGCCTCCATTTCTCACAACTTCTAAAACTCCCCGCCTACCACTTATGACCCACTCCAAACTTTAAACTGCAATTTCAATTATATAAATTAACTCACTCCAAATACTGTTTCTACCACTGCTATTGCAAAATATCTTCAGAAATTAAAGTCCAAACTGCTAGCCTTCAACAACCTGCCTGCCGAATATCTCTCTATTGTTGCAAAAGGTTTAGTTATCGTTTATCCATTCTCATAAATATACCAAAAATAGAAAAAAATCTATTCCTTCACTATGAAAAGCTTCCTACATCATTCCACTCCACAATGGAGGTACCTCATCAGAGCTGTCCTACTGCTATCTCTTCAACACTGTTGAAAATTCTTGAAAGATGCATTCACCAACAACTTCTATCTACCTTCTTGAAAAAACAGCTGTTTTCCTCTACCCAACATGACTTTTGATAACATCATAGCACCAAAACTGCCCTAAACTTTATACACACTGTTAATCAAGGCTTGAACAAAATCCACATTTTCTGCTTGCTCTTTTTTAATCTGTTTAAAGCCTTTGATACAGACAGTACCTCTACAGACTTTGACTCCTAAGCTTTCCTCCCTCCTCCAGAAACTTCTGAGCAACATACACAATTTGTTAAATGGGAAGATCCCCCTTTCACTTTCCTTCCTATTACAATGGAGATACTCAAGGCTCTCTATTAGGTCGCATTCTATTTAACATCTTCATAAATCATGTACAAAGAAGCAAAGCTCCCTGCTACCATAGAGTACGCAGATGACTTAACCCTAGTCTGCTCTGCCGATTGCTTATCTTCCCTAGAATCCATTAACCAAGACGATTTCACCTCCACTGAGACCAAAAAGTGCTAAAACTACCTCTGTAGTCTTTGCCATTTTCCCATCTTAAGAACACCAAAACCAAACAAGTCACCATCGTCATTCCCCTTTTCTCTCCATTTCTACATGGGGCCAGGATGTCACCCCAGCATTAGTCAATGTGATCAAATCACTAAGTCACCTGTACAAAATGTCTTAGCATCAGAATTGACAGCAAACCATAGTTTGACTTCCATGTACGCTATGCAGTCAAAAAAAAGACACAAAAAGCTTGGTTGTCTATACAGAATCAAAGTCCTCCCCAATAACTATAGCAAAAAATACACGTTAGTCTTTCCTTTTCCCAAGCTAAAAAAATGTTACAAGGTTAGCAAATCTGCCTGTAACCTTCCAAATCATTCCCACTACTGCACATTACCTTAGTTACTCTAAATTGGCTCAAACTGCCCCCATCACCTCACCTTCACTCACATAGTCACAGCTCACAAAGTGTTACATCAGTCATCAAACATCCCATCCCAACTCATTCAGTGGTACAATCCACAAAGAAATGCAGACTCTACAGAACTTAACTTAGTCAGGCCATAAACATCAAATAACGCACATGGCGGCTCACTATTCCTTGTTATTATCTCCAAGGTTTGGAACACTCTACCAAGCTGCAGCAGGCTAATGACCTACAAAACCTTAAAGTCTCAATTAAAAGGCACTTCAGGAACAAAATTATGCAACTGTATTTCACCCACAGGTTAATCAGTGTCTTTTATTACTTCTTTATCTTTCACTTAAAAATCAAAGCTTTCTATTCAGTCAACCTGGATTACCACTATTCTGCCACAGAGATATGTACCCTTCTGCAATCACACAACAAACTCCCGTTATTTTCACTATTGTCACACATAAACTCCATATCATCCTCTATGTGATTCTATCACCCTTTCACTTATTAACCACATACTTTGCCTTAAACTCAGTTTTAATATTCTCTGATTTCTATGCATACCAAACCATTGACATTATCTAACTCTAAATCTTGAATAACACATCTTGCAATAGTTTTATAAATACTACTCCTTTTTCTTAATTTTATTGTACATATAATTGTTATATATTTACTCTTGCAAAAAATCCACCTATCCATAACTCTCCTTTTCTTTGCACATAGGTCTGGGTGTCACACCAACAGTGACGGTTATCTAGAGACAATGTTCACACTGGTGCTTGGCTAGCCCTGCACTGAATGCTTTTCCATAACACGTAGACACACACAGACACTCTCACACCTATGGCCAATTTACAGAATCCAATCCACTTATTGCATGTCTTTGGAATGTGGGAGGAAACCAGAGCACACGAAGAAAGCCTATGGGAACATAAGAAGGACATGCACACACTGCACAAAAAGCAACCCAATCAAGAATAAAACCAGAAAACCTCTTGCTGTGAGGTGAGAAGACTATCTGTTGCACAACTGTGCTGTCCTCCACTCTTACAAAAAATGTTTGTTTGAAAAAGGTATTTCCAATTTTGTCGTACATCTACGTTTGTCATATAGTAAGTCTTACAAATATGTTTTCTATGCATTTTATCTAAAAACTGGGCACTTTTGTCTCATGTTTATTTTGGAGATGTTCTCCCCTGGTTTCAACTGAAAATAGGCATCTAGTCCCATTCAGACATTCCTGGTAAACAAGAGTCATAAACAATTATTA
The DNA here is from genome assembly GCF_019279795.1 of Protopterus annectens. Classification (NCBI taxonomy): domain Eukaryota; kingdom Metazoa; phylum Chordata; order Ceratodontiformes; family Protopteridae; genus Protopterus; species Protopterus annectens. The sequence continues at coordinate 822,315,429 of NC_056727.1, forward strand.
TTACCTACTATAAACTTTTCTATGAAAACAAAATCGCCACTGATTCTAAAGGCAGCCACAAAGCATTCTATAGCTATGTCTAGAATCTCAATAGCAACACTCAGATCTGCTCTGAGTTGCAGCACAATGACACTAAATATACAGAACCAACTGATATTGCCAACATCCTGGCAGATAGGTTCAGTGCTAAACTTACCCCCCCTCTCACACACTAAAGGACCCATCTTAATACCGGAAGAATGCAAAGTAGCTGTAATCACAGCTGCACAGGTAAAAACCTCACTCTCCAAAGCCAAGAACACAGCATCCATGGGACCTGAAAACATCCCAGGCTGCCTTCTACATGAACTACATGAACTACAGAATGAACTGGCACCCCACCTAAGTACCATGTTCAATCATAACCTCACCTCAGGCTTTGTGCCCATTGAATGGTGCACCACAATGGTTATCCTACTCCACAAAGGGAGGGGGCCACAACAGACCCCGGGAACTACCGCCCCATTAGCCTGATGAGCCTGGTCTAAAAGGCCATGGAATGTATCATCATGGAACTCATAAACAAAGACATTGGAGATCTCCTAACTCTGGACCCCACACAGTTCGGGTTTGTAAAAGGCAGATCATGTCTCCTAAACCTGATAGACTTCTTTCAAGTATTCACAAAAGCCATAGATGAGGGTAAGGTGGTTCACACAGCCTATCTAGATCTCGCCAAGGTGTTCAACACCATCCCCCACTCTGGAATTATAGATAAACTCACTAAACTAGGTATAAATCCCTATATCACAAGATGGATTGACAACTGGCTTAATGACAGAACCCACACTGTGAAAGTAGCAGACTCCAAATCAGACTTCAGACCAGTGACAAGTGGAGTACCACAAGGTTCAGTCCTGGGTCCACTCTTGTTTGGTATATACTTCTCTGAAGTACAGGCTAACACAGAAGGTCTTTGGCTAACTAAATTTGCAGATAACTGCAAACTAGGAGCCATAATCAAAACTCCTAACGATGTGGACATCCGACAAAAGGGCCTCACTGAGAGTCTCAAGCTCAATGCCAAAAAGTGCATTATCATCCCCTTTGGTAAAAACTCTGTACCCATGAACTACCACATAGGCGGTTGTCTACTTAACACTGAAAGTGTGATAAGAGACCTTGGGACATAGGTGGACGGTAGTCTCTCCTTTGATAATCGCATTGCCACAGTGGTCAGGAAATCCTTCTATGTGGCACAGCTCATCACAAAAGGTTTGTCATCCAGAAAAAAAGAGGTCATTGTTCCACTCTGCTCATCATTCATTAGACCCATTATAGAGTACAATGCCCCTTTTGGTATGTACCTCACAAGACATCTACAACAACTGGAAAGGCCACAAAAATACCTCACAAAGAGGATTACTGGCCTCAAACAGATGCCTTATGCAGACGGTCTCAAATAACTCCAGCTTTACTCCATCGCATATCACCTACTCAGAGGCAATCTCTGCCTAACATACAAAGCTATGTCAAACCCAGAGTTGTTGGACATGCTCCACTTAAAGAAATCCCAATCCCTCTGAGCTACATGCTCTAGGGACCTAAACCTTGTCACCACAATAAACAGAACATGCTGGAGGGATAGATTCCTGTCCCAGAGACTTCCCATACTCTGGAACAGACTACCTATCTATGTCAAACAGAGCTCCTCATTAGCATTCTTCAAGAAAAAACTTGATGATTGGATGGGTAACAGGAAATTCACCCCAGGGATCACTTCTGTGGCTCTGCTCGACAGGGGCACAGGAAAATTATTTTCTTGGGTGGCGAAAGCCAGGGTACCTTTTTGGCTAGGCTTGTACAGGCCCTAGGGCCGATAGCCTAGTACCTTCCTATGAACCTATACCGGGAAGAATCACTAACAGCATTCAACACCTGCTTATTTCTAAATATTTCTAAACACTGTATCTGTGTGATCCTTACTTGCACTTTCCAAACTTACTACATTAATGGGCTGTTGCCCACAACTCTGCATGTTCCTACTGTACTACCAAGGTCTTACACCATGAAGCAATTATTCAAAAAGAATAAAACATCACATTAATGTTAGTATGCACATCAATGCTAAATCAGACTATAATGTTCCAGTACATAATGATCTCTGTTATCAATATGCATGGTTTTCCTGAATATGACATCACTACACTCTATTGATATAGCATAGTATGGAAAACATATGGCAGTGTGTGGGAGCATTAGAAGAAAAAATAGATTCCCTCTCAAGGCTGTGAAGTCACCATAGTGACCTCTCAGCAGAAGCATCTTAATGCAGAGGATTACTTACAATTCTCTTTTTCACAGTACACTCACTGATTGCAGCTGTTGTATTAAAACTACACACTTATTAGATTGCATCCTGGAGGTATATAATTACTTCTCAGCACTGCAGCCACCTTTCAGCTTTGAGAGAGCATGCACATCTGGTACTATGTGGATAAGCCTTATTACCTATGCAAGCAATGCATTCTGCCAAGTACCGTGCACTAATTCCTTAAGTATAATAACCTCAGTCTATGTTCCAGGATTGCTGGAGAGAGGTGCTCCTTAAAACTGTACGTGGAGGGTGGGAATGTGTTCTAGATGAAAGAAACCAGTACACTTCATCCTTTGTCTGACTGCTCGATATGCAACAAAAGTACTTTAAAAGAAGCAACTACAGCCACTAGGGCACACTGCATGATTATATAAACTCATCACTTAAAATATAAAAACACAGAATTATTTGCTTTGGCAGATGTTAATCATACCTATCAACGCACCTGCTTTTCCTAGGCCATCCATAAATTTGGTTATAATTTTTGTGGTGTCTCTCCTGAAACTGCTGTGCCTTAATGGGGAAAGTTTGTAGAATACATTCAACAAATAATAACAATCATTTTAATTACAGACTTCTTTGATTAATCTTATTCTGTCAAGTTTCTAATTTAATACTACCAATATTTATATAGTGCCCCTAACCCTGAGAATCTAGCTCTGATTATTTCTGTCTTTGTTCCTGGTTCTAGCTTTATGAGATCTAGCTTCAGACAAAATTACTTTCTACAGCCTAAATAAAATGCTTTATTTTCTCCCAGGTATGCCCCTAAGGTTTTTTATTCCATATTTTATATATAATTTAGTTATTTGTCATTACCCTCTGCCACAGAAATGCACATAAAACCAGACATTCTTGGTGAAACTTGATGATAATCAACTAGACCTGCCTACTAGGAACAATGTTAAAACATCTGAGCTTGCTGCTCTTATAATACTGGCAGTAGATTTGTAAATTCTCTTAAAAATTCTTCTCTAGTCAAAGTAGCACATTCCTTTTTTTTAAATATTAAGCTGCTGTCAGTAGTTCATTTTAGAAATCATTTGCTACAAATAAAGAATATTAGCCACAAGATGTGGCATGCATTATGATGCTCTGTGGCCTAAGCAGGTACATTTTAACGGAGTCATTTCATGCAGAGATGCAAATACCAAGAATTGCCACCATGCAGCGGAGTTGCTTAAGAAGAAAAGATAAGACGTAATTCTGTTTTATAATAGCAATATTCTCTTTCTGTTGCATCTGATTTAACTGTTATGTTTTCATTTGCATGACCAGACCATGCCTGTGATAAGGTAACTCTGGGAGCACCAACAACTGAGAATATCCAGATTTTTGCCTTATATTTTTGGCCAGTTTCTCATAAAATTGTGGTTTTCTGGCAAATCGCTGAGGGCTAAAACCAGAAAATAATGGCAGAAATTTGAGTTTTAGACATCACATCCTTCAGAAAATGTATGCTAATGTAACACCTGTTAGTTTATCAACTTTATAAGTTTGCAAAAGTAATATTTAAAAAGTGTTCCTGTTTTTTTTTTTTTGGCTTTCACTACCCCCCCTCCATTATCTGTGGCTTTGTCCAGACTGTTGATCAAAGAATTAACAACGTATCCACCGGTGAACAGTTACCTTGATACTGCAGCTAATATCCTGAACAAGGGGTGACAAGATGTCGCCTTGTTTTTGCATATCTATTTTTTAATTAGTAAAGATCAAAATAAAAACCCATCCTCGCCATGCACTCTACTAAATAAAATTTAACCTGTAGTTTTTCATTGAAATGAACAGGTATTAGAACCTGGAAGTGAAACAGCATACTATTACATACACTTTGTACTGGGAAGGAAGCATATAATTTGATTATTTTTACATGAATGTAAATTTGCCTACATCACAAGTGATAATTCAATAAAGATGGAAAAAATGAATTATATGTAGGATGAAGATCCTAACAGTGTTATATTTCTTTAGAACACCAATTCTCTATTATCACTTGACTGTTTCCAGACATTTTTTGATGAAAACAACCTGGGTAGCAGTTACGACCTTGAGTAAATAAACTGTTTTGAAGTCGGTGGATAGGCAGCACAAGTGCTGAGCACTGAATATGTATCCCGAATATCTTGATAACTTGTGTGTCCTTCACAATTATATGCATTCCCAGCACATTTGTTTTAACTGGCATATTTAACTCATTAACACCTATGTGGTGTGGAATGCCACACCTCTAGAGTCTACACACATCTTGCATTCCAGAGCATTTTCTGAAAAATAAACTTACATGCATAAGCCAAATAAATGTAAATATTTTGTTTATGAAAGCTATTAAAGCTCTTCATAGTAATGTATTAGTAAGCAGTATTCTTTACATTGATAATAGTGCATTCATAGTCTTTTCATGAGTGCTGTAATATATTATAATGCACACAACCCTCACTTTTTTGTTAAAAGTCCTCAAACAGATTGTCATATCTTGGAAACTGTACTACCTAAACATACAATGGATATATAAAGTGTATGCATCCCTGTTAAAATGCCAGGTATTTGTGATATAAAAAAATGAGACCACAATAAATCATTACAAAACTTTTCAAACCTTTAATGTGACCTATAACCTCTACAATTCAATTGAAAAACAAATTTGTTAGGGGAAAAAATATAACAAACAAAAAAAAAAAACATACAATAAGCTGGTTGCATAAGTGTGCACACTCTTAAACTAACACTTTGTTGAAGCACCTTTTGATTTAATTACAACATTCAGTCTTCTTGGGTACTCACCTGCCATCGATTAAAGAGACTCTGATTAACCCCAAATAAAATTCAGCTCTTATAGTAGGATTTTCCTGACATTTAGTCAGTTGCCTGCTACAGCAAAAGCCATGGTTCACAGAGACCTTACAAAGCATCAAAGGGATCTCATTATTGAAAGATATCAGTCAGGAGAAGGGTACAAAAAAATTTCCACAGCATTGGATATACTATGAAAAGTACAGTTTTGTACCTACCATAAATGTAGATGTCCGAGAGGTATGCATCTGCAGTCCTATCATATGGGTTGTCCTGCCTCAGGCAGCCCTTCGGTCGGCCGGATTCCAAAGTCTGGGTCTGGCCTCGGCTGATGTCGCACTTCACCCGACGTCATAGCTGCTGTGAATTGGGTATAAAGGCATCAGCCGACGCCATTTTCCTCAGTGTTTCTTGCCCCAGATGCCAGGTGCCCTCTAGGAAGGCTAAATTTGGATAAATGCAAATGATTCCAAACAGTAGAGAGCAAACAATATAAACATGTATATACATATATACAAACAAATACACCATAATAGATTCCCCCAGCTAGCTACAAGATGGGCAAATACCCTAGGAGTACCACAGAGGGAAGGAGGGTGGGTAATCCTGACTGCAGATGCATACCTCTCGGACATCTACATTTATGGTAGGTACAAAACTGTACTATGTCCTTCAAGGATGCATCTGCAGTCCTAACATATGGGTAGAATACCATAGCCAAACTGGGGGAGGAGGCACTAAGATGATTATGGTGTAGCTAAGATCCCTTGCAAAACAGCAGTTGCAAAACCTGCTCGGGATCTGGAGTATAAAGGTAGATTATAATGCTTGGCAAATGTATGCACGGAGCTCCAAGTAGCAGCTTCTAAAATGTCTTTGGTAGCCACTCCTCATAGGAAAGCTGTAGTAGTGGCTGTAGCTCTTGTGGAGTGAGGTCTGATGTTTTTCTGGAGATGTCTTTCCATGAAAAGAGTAACAAAATCTAATGCAATTTCCTATCCATTTTGAGATTGTCTGTTTTGAAATTGCTCTTCCTTCCATTCCTGTTGCATATGCTACCAGAAGCCGGTCAGTTTTTCTGTTGGTCTTGGTTCTGTCCAGATAGTAGCGCAATTGCCTGTGCACATCCAAGGTATGTAGTAGTCTTTCCCCCCTGTTCTGTGGGTTGGGGAAGAATGTTGGTAGATGGATTGCTTGGTTCAATGATACCCTGGAGACCACTTTTGGCATAAAAGTAGGGTTAGTTCTCAAGGACACTCTATCCTGATGGAAGATAAGGAAGGGCTGTACTGCCATTAATGCCTGTAATTCAGAAACTCTTCTTGCTGAAGTGATTGCAAGCAGGAAAGCAGTTTTCCAAGATAAGAATTGTAATTCTGCTGTTGCTGCTGGTTCGAAAGGGGGAAGTGTTAACTTTTCCAACACAAAGTTAAGGTCCCATGTAGGCAATGGTGGCTTTCTTGGAGGCTTTACATTTTTAATTCCTCTCAGAAACTGCCTGAGTAGAGGATGAGAGAAGACTGGAGGATCCATATTGTATTCTGCTGAAATTGCTGATGCATGAATCTTAATGGAGGAGTAAGACAGGCCATTGTGGAAAAGTTCTGCTAAGTATTCCAGGATGTTAGCTATGTTTGCTAGTGATACATTTTCTCCTTTTGCTGCACTCCAAATGAGGTATCTTTTCCATTTGGCTGAATAAGTCTTCCTTGTGGAGGGTCTGCGAGCCTCCAGGATAATGTCTTTAACCCTCTGAGATAAATCTGGGTAATTTTGCTTTATGTAATATTCCAAGCAGCTAGCTGTAGTGTTTTCAAGTTTGGATGTAGGATCTTGTAGTTGTTCTGTGTTAGCAGTAAAGGAACTAGAGGTAGAGGCCATGCATGTGTCCGTGACATGCTCCTCAGTAGCGGGTACCAATGCTGCCTCGGCCACCAAAAAACTCCTCTGCAAACTCCGACCGACGTCTAAGTGTCCGTCGGTTGAAGGAAGCACAGGCTAGACAAGCTGATACGTCGTGGTCTGGGCCTAAGCAAGGAAGGCAGTAAGAGTGGAAATCCTTATGAGGTATTTGTTTCCCACAAGTTAAACAATTATTTACTTTTTCTGACATCGGCTGAGGCAAGAAAGAGTCCCCAATGGGGTACTTAGCTTTTTAGAAGTCTTCGGTAGTAGAAATCTCTGGATCTGACCGACCGGCACTTGCGAACAGCTTCTGCTTCGGGCACCGCGCGGCAAGAAAGACTGAGGAAAATGGCGTCGGCTGATGCCTTTATACCCAATTCACAGCAGCTATGACGTCGGATGAAGTGCGACATCAGCCGAGGCCAGACCCAGACTTTGGAATCCGGTCGACCGAAGGGCTGCCTGAGGCAGGACAACCCATATGTTAGGACTGCAGATGCATCCTTGAAGGACATCACAGTGAAGACATCAAAAAGTGGAGAAAACATGGGATAACAGTGATGTTGCAAAGAACTGGACATCCCTCCAAAATTGATGAAAATACAAGATAAAAACTGGTCAGGGAGGCTGTCAGGAGACCTACATCAACACTGAAGGAGCTGCAGGAATTTCTGGCAAGTACTGGTTGTGTATTACATGTGACAACAATCTCCCCTATTCTCCATATGTCTGGACTACGGGGTAGGGTTAAAGACGGAAGTCTTTTCTTACACAGACAAACATCCAGGCCTGGCTAAATTTTGCAAAACAGTACATCAAGTCTCCCAAAGGCATGTGGGAAAATGCGTTATGGTCTGATGAGATCAAGGTTTAACTTTTTGGCCACAATTCCAAAAGGTACTTTTGGTGCAAAAGCAACACTTTGCATCACCGAAAGAACACCATCCCCACGGTGAAGCATGGTGGTGGCAGTATCATGCTTTGGGGTTGCTTTTCTTCAGCTGGAACTGGGGCTTTAGTCAAGGTGAAGGGAATTATGAACAGTTCCAAATACCAGTCACTTTTGTCCCAAAACCTTCAGGCATCTGCTAGACATCACAAAAAGGTATCAGGTTTGCGCTTCTCCAGCTTTACATATATGACATCAAGGGAACAAAAATGAAATTAAATATAGGCATGAGGAACATCACAAACATGCCCACACTGCAATGTTGACTTTTGTATTGGCGCATGTTTTAAAGAGTAACCTACTAAAAAAACAGTACAGAAAACAAGACATGCCAGGCTATCTCAACATTCTCCTTCTGTTTTTCTAAGTGCTGTAAGCATTTGCATATGCATACATTTTTTCAGCTTAAGCTCAGATTAAGCTTCAAGTTTATTAAAGTACTTATCATCAAAGCACTATATGGTCAATAGTAAAATAAAAGCTTACAATAAAGAAGCAAAAGAAATTACACAATTCATATATTGATTTTTTTATAAATGTACTATTGCAAAAAGACAACTATCAGTAAATCTGTAATAAAGTAACCTTGCTCTGTACTGGAAGAACAGTGTGGTGAACTTAAGTGCTGTACTGAGCACCAACAAAATTCCTAAAGGTATAATGGCAGTATTAGGTGTACTTTATGTCCAGTTATCCAAGTGTCCCCAAAGATAATTCCTTGAATACCTGATTGGGATATAACATTTTATATACAGGTGCCAAACACAGGGTTTCACAGGCATTTCGCTATCACAGTGCAACCTTACTGAGTTGTTATTACATCACAAATTAAAGTCCTGTATATTTTATCATCGAAACAACATTGTTAGTCTCTGTAAATATGTCAAAGCCAAAACTGTATGTTAAAGAAAGCAATGTACTGCATTCAAAATCAGGATTAAGTTGTACTGAACTCACTAAGGGTGGAATGACGACCTTAATTACACTGTATTACTGAGTGTCCAAAGATAATTCTGTGAAAGTTATACCATGGACACTAAAGGGTTTCAGATACTAACTGTTATATATACACATGTAAAGGCGTTTCACTGGCAGAGTTTGACATGCTAAGTTAGACAATTTAGGTTAAAGGTACGTATATAACTTCTGCTCAAGTTGTGTGGAATCTGTCTAAATATTTATCTTCTGAGTTGCCATTGTATCAGAAGAAAAATGTATATATTCCAGCAGACAAAGCAACATTTATGTAAACAGAAAGCTGGCATCACCAAAACTCTATGAGCTAAGGGACTAACATGCCATTATCAAATTCAACACTGAGTTGCACTGAAATCCTTATAGGTAGAATATTAGACTTAAATGCAGGTTTGCAGCTGAGTATCCTATTATCATTGCCTGACAGTTTTGTAAAATAAAAAAGGCTAATCTCAAATGGGAACTGAATATGACCTTTTACACATAAGAACCAAATATAGAGTTTCACAGTCATTTCAGTATCACAGTCCAGTCCAGTACATTATGCTCTGTTTTTATTAAGGATGTATATACAGCTTTCTTAGGCTTGGCTATGTGGTACCTATCCAGATTATATCTTTACAGAACTGTCATTATATCAGAAGTAAAATTATTACATATTTCATTAGATAAGGCAATATTTCTGTAACCTCATATATGTCATGGTCAAAATTCCATGTGCAGGCAATGTACTGCAGTCAAAATCAGGACTAAGCTGTAGTGAAATCACCAAGGCTAGATTATAAGCCACAGGTACATCATGCACTTGAGTATCCAAAGATAATACTGTAAAAGTTATATCAGGAGCTCATACAGGGGATATAGATAGTAGCTCATAGACTTGGCATTTTGCTCTACTTGCCTGGCAAGTTGTGTTATTTCTGACTTCAATTTAGACACATATGACTTCTGCTCAGGCTGCAGTATGCAGCACCTGTCCAGAATATATCCTTGCATTGTATCAGATGCAACAATTCTACACATTTCACAAGATAAAATAAGATTTTTGTAACTGCAAATTTGACTTACCAAAAACCTTAATGTGTTGAGAGGAATTATTTGCTGATGTGAAACTGAACATTAAGCTGCACTGAAATTTTTACAGTTAAAACATTAGTTCTAGCTGTTCTGTAACTGAGCAGCCTACTGTCATTGCCTGAATTATTTGTAAGTCTTAATGGATGGTTAGACAAATTTCCCTTTACACACATGCATAGAATGTATAGTTTCACTTTCACTATTATAGTCTTGTCATGCTGCATTGTAATTATTTTCCATTAGGCAGGGCATATGATTTTCTGTTCAGGCTGGAGAATGGAACACACATCTATAATATATCTACCTCAACCTTCTCTCTCTCTCTTCCTTTTTTAAGTCACATACGCATTTGAGCTGTCATGGAAGTTAAATCTTCAATATTTCTCATGAACATGGAAGGTTTTTGTTACTGGATTTATGACTAAGATTATATGCATAATTTAATACATGGAATTACCAATGAGATGCATTTTATAACAGAAGGTCATCACAAAATAATCTGAATTTCTTTATAGAATATTTGAAATGGTTTCAGAGATATGGTCCTATATTTTTAGGTTTCAGGCATAAAAAAACCTTCTTCAGTGCATTACAAATCACTAATGAAAAACATGCTGGATATATAGAGGGTCATCATCACATGACCAGTAGCCCATTGGTCATATGACATACACATAAAAAATTTTTTAGAACAATAAGGTGGTTTAAAATACATACATCATTAAGTCCTGGTACTTGATCTGCCTCTAGAATGGATAATTAGGCTAGAGGCAGATCAAGTACCAGGACTTAATGATGTTGTTACTCTAAAACCTGTTCTTAAATATTTACAACACACTAAGTTAAAGTAATATGTGTATTGTAATGTTTTAATATGTATTTTAAACCACCTTATTGTTCTAAAAAAAATTTTATGTGTATGTCATATGACCAATGGGCTGCTGGTCATGTGATGATGACCCTCTATATATCCAGCATGTTTTTCATTAGTGATTTGTAATGCACTGAAGAAGGGTTTTTTATGCCTGAAAGCTTTGCTGTATTTTTTGCTGTGTTTTCATAAAGTGATTTCTCCAGCTTGCGTATGTTTTTTTGACCTATATTTTTAGGTATCAGAATTAGTCTTATACAAGCATTGGATTATCTGTTTTTATCATTCATTTCACAAAGCAGGCATAGCTGATATTCATTTCAGTCTGACATACTCAGAATATATGTATATCTCAGTCATATCATTAAGTGAATTTTATGAAATGAGAACCAAAAATGTTTTTCCTCAGAAAGAATTGATATTTTCTGTAATTTTATGTGTTATATCAAAACACACATAGTTTACTTAATCTGGCAGAAATGCACATAATTAGGATTCTGCTGCCTGTTTTCTTTAATTGTTATTAATTCATATATACAGCAAAAGGCTAGCTATCCAAATATTTTCACCTAAAAATGTAATAACATTATACTGAAGGAGTTGGGAGATATTCCACATGATTCATAGATTTGTCACCAAAAGTTCTATCTGGGCAATGCCAGTGAACCTAACAGAGAAGTGATGATATTTAGCAATTCAGATACATGATAAAACCAAAATGAGCAGCATTTCATTAGTGGTTTATTATCAAGTCTGAAGTGACTACTAATGCAATTACAGTTAGCGCACTAGTTTTCCTCCCAGGCACCTAATAATATACATTCACACACACACACACACACACACACACACACACACACACACACACACACACACACACACACACACACACACACACACACACACACACACACACACACACACACACACACACACACACACACACACACACACACACACACACACACACACACACACACACAGATGGCTTCTCAGTAATTACCCCTGTGATGCTAACACTTCACGTCTGCCACACAAAGTAATTGATGCATGCCATCAAAAGACAGTGTACAATTTTTTTCACCATGCACTCCACATAGTGTGATAGAGATATTCTTTGAATTATTCCTGACACTTTTTTTATGTTGGTTAAATGTCCATAGCTAATCTGCATTAGCCATGTCCCTAGACTGCCGCATTTGTATGTGACCTTTGTCAGCAATACCACTGTCACACTACAGACTAGTGCCTTCAGACCACTGTGGCATTCACTTCTCTGAATTATACAGGTATAACATACTGTGCGATATTGCTGAGAATAGGTCTGTACAGTGTGTTATGAATTTCTGAAACCCATCTCTTGTCACTTATAGGTAAGGGCGAAGTTGGATCAAAATGTCCTTTTGAAATTTATAAACTGCAAAATCTTCAAGACAGTCAGCTACAAACAAAAAAAAATCTTCTATCAGTTCTCTTTAAGGTAGCATGAATAAAAGCTCTAAAAATTTGTACAAGTCAAGAAAGAGTATGTACTTTTAAATAAAAGTGATAGATTATTATTTTTATATGTTGAGAAACAAACTATTCCAATGACCTTCAAATCAGAATTCAGAACATTGCTGCTGCTTTGCCTTTGAGGGAAGGAACACAATTTACAACTATGTTATAGATCATTTTGCAAAAATAATGAAAACAGTATGTAGTTTGGGGACAGCCCTCTGGAAATGGATAGTAGTACAGCAAATAATGCACCTGGGTAATGTAAGCAGTTTTTGATAAAAATGAAGAAAATGTGCTTTTTATAATAAAGTTACAGGAGTTTTATAATCTGTTTTACTAATGAAAATTGCTACAGTTATTTGCTAATATTCAGTGCTGAGTTCTTACCTTTGTCCTTCCCAGTTCAAACTGGAAAACATTAGGACTCGTAGCTTGGGCAAATACAGCAGGAAACAGTTTTGTACTTGGTTCAACCTAAAGGCAGTTAAAAATAAAATGATATTGTTAAACAATCTTAACCAAAATGGCTTCTGCCATCATAAATTGTTAAGTACTGCTGAATTCATATCACTAATATCATCACTAATGGAAGAATGTGAACTCAGCACAGCATGCAGAAATTGTCTCAGACAAAATCCACAATTTTAGCATAGGAAACATTAGCTTTGAGAATAGATATGCATACTTTGTTTATAAAGCAGATTGTTGAAAAAATGTATTACAACAGTCATTCAGTTTATCAAACTTCTAATAAAAAGAGTTTCTGAAGTCCATTGGCAGCATAAAATGTTGGACAATAAAATAATTTACATTACTGCCTTAAACATACAACAGATTTTTAAAATTTAAAGAGTCCATTTAAACAGGTCTTTTCAGAGTTGTTGTCAGTGGTATGTAAAATGCCAAATTGAGTATGGATAAAATACAGAAAGAATGAAAAATTTCAGCAGCCAGTACTGTCCACATGGCTGTCTTCATATATATGTTCAGTTAAACTATAGGGAAGCTGTTGAGTTAAGCAAACACTTTAACAGGAGGTATCCATGTTAAATTCTCTGACCCATAACTGTGAGTCCCAAAATGGAAAAACTGAATGTGTTGTAAAGATGTTGTAAAGAGATCACATGACTACGGACATGTTCTTGTAGGACCTTGACCTAAGATTATATAACTTGGGACTCTTGTCTTACTATCTCTGCTGCCACAGCTCCTTAATGTCAAACCATAATATTGTATCCTGTGAAAAGAAACTCAGGTACAGGAAGTATCCCATTATTTTCCCCTCTCCCCTTCCTGTCCATCTCCTGTACAGGTTATCCTTTCTTGTTCTAACTTTATGTGTTAGCAAGAAGCACAGCTTTCAGGAAAAGCTGTGCATTGCCTGAATGTAGTGCACTGCATCAGTGTAGGAGAAGAGTTCTGCCTGGAAATTTTTGAAAAGAATAATGTTAAGCTAGAATTATTAGTATCATCAATGACTTCTTACAAATCCAGCATTATGGTGAGTATGATAAAATTTGTTCTTTCAGTTAAGAATTCTAAGATAAATTGCACCACTTTCCAGTATGTTGTATGCCTTTAACGTGCGGAGTTTCTTCAAAGTCCACCGTTCTGTGGGTGGACATGGATCAATTTCTTTACCTTGAGTACTTTTTTCAGGATGAATTTATATCTTCCAAATGTTTCCTTCTCAGTGTCAGAACAACATATAAAGCAGCTCCAATTTTCCCATTCTGTTGGCCACCCTCTATTACATGTACTGCCATTGTCTTTTTGTTTGCCTTTCTTTACTCTGTAATGCAACTATAAAATGGTTTACTTCACTTTTCAAATGGACTAGTGCTCTCTTGTCCTTAGTCTAGACTCTTCCTCCAGCTTTAATTTGTACTGTTGTCTGTCTCATGTAGTCTGTGTCCTCATACTCCTTAATGCTTCTTTCTGATCTTTAATAAAGCTTTATTTGAAAACCAACATTTTTTATATCTTCTTTTAATTTGGAAGTTAGTTTCAGTCTGAGTTCTGCTACATCCCTAATGGCAGTTCTTATGTATCCCACAAAACAAGCAAGTTACTCTGAAGGAAGGGTTGCTGTCCCAGCTGAATACCTCTTCTCCGGGAATGAAAAACCATGCCACTTTGTTTAACAGCTAAAGCAGACCAAAGCTATGGCCATTATGATGGGATCATTTTCTGCAACTGCTATCCCTGGATGAGACAGTATCCCTTAAGTAGTGTAAAAACAAACTATTATGCATACTCAGACCAAGGAATTGTTCAGTTTGCTTGCACGTTTACCAAGAAGGCTAAATAATTATCCAAAAGAATGAATACTTTAGTGGAAAAATGGAAGTAGTAACTGGTTACCTACAGGAAAAAGACCACAACCTCTAAAATAAAAAAAGGTCATCAATATCTCTTAGCTGCCCATCTCCAAAATGTGGAACACTTAATAATAACTTCAGCTACAATCACAGCATGGTTAAAATGTAGTATTTTACACTCAAAATTTTATTTTGAGGAATTAATATTATTCAGAATTGTTTGATATGGATATTTGTTTAAAACGTCTTAATGAACAGCTGACAGACTCTTTCAATGTGCAGCAGCTTGAAATGTTGAAATTAAGACCTAGAATGAGGGGTAATTCTCATAATTAGGCACAGTTTTGAGGTTTCATCTGATCTCTTTTTTTGTCTGCTGGTCACGAAGCTGCGCAGCTATGGGGTAGCTATCTAACCTTTCTCTAAAAAAATATATGAACACTGTATGCTACTTTATTTTTTATCTAACATTTAACAGGTTAGGTAAACTACTTCAAGGACACTTTTTAGCCACAATCTAGGCCAGAGATGCCAGACAATACAACTAAATATATAAAAGAATTTGCATAGACAATAACACAGTTGTTCATAGGTTCATAGATTAGTACTAAGCTAACTGCCCTTGCGAGCCATTTTAAGCCTAGCCAGTTATCCCTTGTGAGACTCAAACCCTGCACCTTGTGTTTGAAAGGCAAACACCTTAACCATTAGGCCACCCTAATTTTTCATTCAGGAACAGATCATTTTGAAGTTTTAGGTAAGTACAGTTCATTTCTGACAGAGCAAATTAGTTTAGAGTTCAATCCCAAAGAAGCTACTAGACTTCAAAAGCACACTGAAAGTTTTGTTCATTGACAGCTAAATGATATATATTTTTTACACATTGTTTATTCTACAAGTTTTGCTTTGAGGTCCACTAAGTAGTTAAGATACATGAGCTCATGGGATTCTCCATGGGAGCTATACATTTATTCATTCACTATTCATTTGTTTGGTTCTCTTTTTGCATGCCTTTTGCTGGAAATGTCAACAGTTTACTTTTTCTCTTTGCATGTTAGTTTCCACAGATCACTCCAACATAATGTTATATAAACTTAACTAATAAATAATGCCCAAAGCTCTTTCTGATTTTACCTTTATGAGAGTATTCTCTAAAAGGGTGGCACATAAATCCCAGCATATAATGTCTGAATAGTTACTAAGAAAGGAAACAAACATTACCTGTTTGTGTATATCACACACAAACCCATTACTACTCATAGAGCATTTCAGTAATTTCTGATATACTAAACTATTTGAGATGAATATTAGCACAGTACCAGAATACATTTATGATAAGGTTCTGTAAAGATCCCAGAACCTCTTGCCTAGGCAGTGTCACATCATATTTCTTATTGCTGTATTTGGCCACAAGATGTAAAGCAAAAAAATAGTTTGCAAATGTGTTTTATTTCTCTTACTAGCTGTGCAATATTTGCTTATCACACACACACACACACACACACACACACACACACACACACACACACACACACACACACACACACACACACACTTTTCATTGGAAAGGGTGAGTTTCATCAGTCTGTTTTTCCATTTTTATATATTTAAAATAGGTCTACTTCATTTGACCTAACTTCCAATTGCCCGACACCCATTTGCCCGAGACCAAATGACCGTAATTTCATTTGACCGACAATTATTATTGGCAAGAAAATGGGATATGCCCTCTTCCCCACTGTAGTGCGACCCTGGAGTTAGAATATATAGTTGGGGGGGTGTTATATTGTTTAATTTTGCTTTAATATTGCTTAGTAAAACAAAAGTAATATCTATGGCTTTACTTAGAAATCACAAATTGTCAGAATACCAAAGATGAAATTATCGAGACTAGAAGGTCGAATACACTACTTCCTGAAAGTTTAGAATATCGAATCTTAGAATGCAAAAATGTAGATTTTCTTCATGTTTCACTGCTGCAGTCATTATATTTGGGTTATCTGCTTGCAGTAGCCCTCAGTTGGCCTGATTAACAAAGTCTTGGGTCCTGCGTCGGTTGCTGTTCCTTCTTCCATTACATCAGGTCGTCAGGGGTATAAAGCATGCAGCCGACACCATTACAAAAGTCTTTCTTGCCGTGCAGTGCCAGAAGCAGAAGCAATTCACAAGTGCCAGTCGACCGACTCCTGAAATTTTCATTTTCGAGTTTTAGAACCGAAGTCTTCAACTAAAGCTAAGTACCCCGTTGGGGAAACTTTTTCTTGCTCCTTACCAATATCAGTAAAAGTTAATAATTGCATTACTTTTGGAAAGCAAATACCTCACAAAGATTTTTATTCATACTGTATTCCTTGCCTAGGCCCTGACCACGACGTACCTTACTGTCGGTTTTGTGCCTTATTTAATCAGCGCACTATCCATCGTCAGTATATTTTCGCCTCTAAATATTTTGGTTCTCGGTTTAATTATCCAGAAATTTCGTCAGTTAGCCATCCAACTACCGGTATTCCAAAAAAACGCAAAGATAAAGACAGAGACAGGCCCCCTAGGCTCAAAGCTGCCGATGGCGCTTCTCCTAACCAGTCGCCAGTTCGCCATTACTCAGTGAGGCACTTTTGCAGCCCCTGATACCCACTTCTTCTGATTCGCAGGCCTCTACTGAGACCCATTCGGAGTCCGGTATGCTGCAATATGCTTCAATTGTGGAACCTGCGGATGTCTCTACCTTGGATGGGTCCAGAGCCGCTGTGCAGGCACTGGCTTCTGAGGGTGTATTCAGGCCTATGGACTTGCATATTAAACCAATGCCTCCTTCTTCATTTAGGCCTAAATCTCGAATCATGCCTAAGAAACAGACACCCAGGCTGCATGCTCAGGCCTCTATGCCTAAAAAACAAATGATAAGACTGGCTGAAGATCTTATAACTCTAATCAGGGGAAGCCAACCTCCCCCTTCTAACAGACCTAGGACTGAAGTTGTTTATGAATCTTCTGACCAGGATTCTGATTTCTCTGATTCTTCTGATGGTCTGGATTTACCCTTATCTACTTATGAGGATTCTGATGAGAACGACTCTATTCCCTCTGCTTCCCCTCCAGAGGATTTTTCTTTTGGTGAAACCTTGCATACTCTAAGGGAGCAGTTCCACTGGGAAAGCCAGGATTTTTCTGATTCAAAAAAGAGACTTAGGGATTTCTTACTCCTGCCTCAGCATAGGCCTTTAGCTATATCTCCTGTACTAGACATTGTTGATGATGTCTTTTTGGAATCCAGTTTGGCCCCTGATTCTTTGCCTCCTGCTCCAAGAAAAATTGACAGATATTACAGGGTTCCTGATTCACACAAGTTCCTTTTTAAAAATCCTATTGCGGATCCAGAGACTATCTCACATGGACCCAAGGGCATTAAGGCTTCTACTGCTAAAAATCCTACCTCTTCTGATAGAGACTCCAGGGCACTGGATAGATGGGGTAAGAAGGTTTACACTTCTGCAACCTTGGCCATTAGGGCTTTAAACTGCCAGTTTCATATGTTAAAGTATCAACAACATGTTATTGGATTGATGTTGATTCCTGACTGTGCTGAAAATAAAGAATTACAGGATTTAATGCATTTTGCTGAAGAGGTTGGAAAACATACAATGTGGATTTGATTCATTAGAGGCCTCTTGCAGGGCTGTGGTTACTGGGTCTGTGCTCAGGAGGCATGCTTGGCTTAAGGAGCAATCTTTGCCTAATCATGTTAAAGCTAAACTGTTGGATGCTCCCTTAAATCAGGACCGCCTGTTTGGCAACAAAGCTGAAGAAGTTCTTAAAAAGATGGAAGACAAAGCTAAGTCTTTGCAAAATGTTAAAGATTTCTAACAAGTTCAGCCTCGGAGATTTAGTAGGCATTGGGCCTCTAAGAATTGGTGCTTTCCAGCTCTTTCCAGGTCTTTACAATCCAAACCCAGACACAGCAGAAACCCCAGGTTTCAGTCCCAAGGGACACACAAGACTAAGCAGTGGGGGGTTTCCACATCCAAATATGGGAGTAGTAAGACTCCCCCTTATGGAAAACGGTCTCAATGACTTGCTTTTAAAACTTCAAAGCACTTCCCAACTGAATGCTCATTTAGGCGGAAAGATTGGTCTGCAGGCTAAAAACTGGGAACTCATTACCCAGGACAAATGGGTTTTAAATATAGTGTCCCAAGGATACAGATTTCACTTCCACATGTTCCCAACACCAGGCAGGTGGCCATATCTACCCCCAAATCAATGGGCAGAGGCCCAAAATCATGTACTCTCTCTCTTAAGCATGGGGACTATTCAGTTGATACCAGAAGAGGAAAAGGGACAAGGTTTCTATTTGAGACTTTTCCTGGTACCCAGAAAAGACAACACATGGAGTCCTATCCTGGACCTCTCTACTCTAAACACCTATTTAGTGATTCCAAAATTCAAGATGCTGACTCTTCACCAGCTACTTCCTATGCTAGGCAAAGATGCATGGTTGGCAACACTAGACTTAAAAGAAGCATACCTGCACATCCCTATCAGGGAATCTTGCAGAAGATACCTATGCTTCAAAGCAGGCTACATGCACTATCAGTTCTCTGCACTGCCCTTTGGCTTATCTACTGTGCCCAGGGTATTCACAAAGTGCCTAGCTCCAGTCACTGCATTTTGCAGGCAAAGAAATATTCAAATATACCCATACCTGGACGACTGAGTAATTCAGGCAGAAAGCCCGGACATACTTTTGAATCATCTGGCCTTTGTTCAAAGGGTGCTGACTTGTCTGGGGTACACCATAAATGAAAAGAAATCACACCTGGTACCCTGTCAACAAATTATATTCCTGGAAGCAAGCTTGAATACAACTTCCCAGATGGCTTTCCTCACGCCAGAGATACGGATTCATTTGACAACCTACTTCAAACAAGTAGCCACAAAAACCCAGTTATCTGCAAGGCAAATACTGCAAGTCTTGGTGTTCATGGCCTCATGCATTCTTCTTATTTCATATGCAAGGCTGCATATGAGGAAACTACAATGGTATCTCAAAAGCTTATGGGGTCAACATTCTCAGGATCTAGAAGCAATGATTCCTATCATGCGTTGCCTATGCCTAGAGTTCCTTTGGTGGGCAGAGGCCTGCCACCAAAACAGGGGACTACCATTCACACTACCTCCTACCGCCCAAACCATAACAACAGATGCATCAGACTATGCATGGGGGCTCACCCGGCAGGGAAGTGTATTCAGGGCAAATGGAACCCAAGTCAAATGCACCTGCACATAAATCAAAAGGAAATATTAGTTGTACAGAATGTTCTGACAGCCTTCAAGGACCATATTCTTCCAGGACAACTAATGGTAAAGATGGACAACACCACTGTCATGTGGTACATAAACAAGTAGGGGGGGGTACACATTCTTACCCCCTCTGCAGACTAGCCATGGCATTATGGAACACAGCCCTGAGCTATCAAGTGAATCTACAAGCTCAATTCTTGACAGGAAAACTAAATACATTGGCAGATGGACTAAGCAGAAACCTCATGGACCCACACGAGTGGAAACTGGAACCAAGGATTTTCAACATGTTGACAAGCAAATGGGGGAGCTCAGATATAGACCTGATTGCCTCCCCATAGAATTATCAACTGGACAACTTTTGCACAAGGATTCCCCACAAGCTGGCTTGGAAAGTGGATGCTCTATCCTTCAACTGGAAAAAACTATCAGTTTATGCCTTTCCTCCTCTGCCTCTGCTCTCCAAGGTACTACTAAAGATCAAACGGGACAAGCCAAGGACAATTTTAATTGCCCCAGACTGGCCATGACAACACTGGTACCCCCTCTTGCTCAGTGTGTCACACTTGGCCCCATGACACCTGCCACAGACCCCTTCTCTGTTGTCTCAGCAGGAGAACCAGATTCTGCACCCTCAGCTGCAAACCCTGAACCTAGCAGCCTGGCTAATTACCTAATCTCTCCTTTACTACCCCTCAGTAAATCAGTGATGAATATCATTTTAGAGGCAAGGAGGCCTAGTACTAGAAAATCTTATGCTGCAAAATGGAAAAGATTTTGTGCCTGGAATCTATCTCAAGGGGTGAGCACAGCAGTGCCCAATTTACCTCAGATTCTACAATACTTGACTAAGATGCTTCATAAGGGCTTGTCCTTTTCCGCCATCAAAATTCATGCCTCAACCATTTCAGCTCATTATAGCACAGAGCCTTCCCTTGTCTCTCACCCACTGCTCAAGCAGTTCCTCAGAGAGGCCAAAAATTTAAGGCCACCCAGGAGAGCTCCAACTCCAGCCTGGGACCTTAACTTTGTCTTGCAGAAACTCACTCTTACTCCTTTTGAGCCAGCTGCTACTGCAGATTTAAAATTCCTTTCTTGGAAAACAGCTTTCCTTTTAGCAATCACTTCAGCAAGAAGGGTATCTGAATTACAGGCCCTTATGGCAGTGGAGCCTTTCATCATCTTTCATGCAGACAGGGTGTCTCTCAGAACCAACCCCTCCTTCATGCCTAAGGTGATATCCAGTGTGGCTCTTAATCAGTCTATTTATTTGCCTACCTTCTTTTCTAACCCACAGAACAAAGGGGAATGGATACTGCACTCCTTAGGTGTGCACAGACACTACAGATTCTACTTGGACAGGACTAAACCTCAAAGAAAATCTGAACAACTGCTGGTGGCATTTGCTGCAGGGACAGAGGGGAAAGCTATTTCAAAGCAAACTATTTCAAAATGGATAGGCCACTGCATTCATTTCTGCTATAAGCACCATGGTAAACCTATCCCACAGGGCATCAGACCCCATTCAACCAGGGCTGCATCTACCTCTACAGCCTTCCGCAGGGGTGTCCCTACCAGGGACATCCTAGAAGCTGCTACCTGGATTTCTGTACATACTTTCACCAAGCATTATCATTCACCAATTTTAAATCCAGAGCTGGCTTTGCCACTACAGTCTTGCAGGGCCTTATAGCTGGTCCTAATTCTATTTAAATTCCTCCTCCCAACCTTAGCTTTGGGAATCTACCCAAATGTAATGACTGCAACTGCAAAACATGAAGAACATAGTACTGTTTTGTACACTTTTTAGACTCGGTCTGAAACTCCGAATTCGAAAAATTTCAGAACGCCGAACGGCACTTGCAACGCTGCTTCTGCATCGGACCATGCGGCAAAAAAGACTGAGGATATGACGTCGGTTATGCGCATTTGTACCCTGACGTCCTGATGTCAGTCTTAAGCACCTTGACCGACGTCAGCCTAATACTTTGATATTCGGGCCGACCGAGGACAGCGGACTACCCAAGTGTAAGGACTGCAGCAATGTGAGATGAAGAACATCATAGTACTGTTTTGTACACTTACCATAAATGTAGATGTTCGAGTGTATTGACTGTTGCAGTCCTCGTACCATCCCTCCAGCCCCCTTTCTTCTTTTGGTTTTACCTCAACTCTTCCTTTCTATGCTAAAAAGCTTTTTGATGTATTTGCTTTTTTGTTGGCAGTATATCTTTGTAATTATAGATTTAATTGCTTCCCATTGGTGGGCACCTGACATCTGGGGCAAGAAAAACTGATGTAATGGTGTCAGCTGCATGTTTTATACCCCTGACGACCTGATGTCATGGAAGAAGGGACAGCAACTGACGCAGGACCCAAGATTTTGTTAATCAGGCCGAATGAGGGCTACTGCAAGCAGGTAACCCAAATGTAATGACTGCAACAGTGAATACAACTGAACATCTACATTTATGGTAAGTGTACACCCACTTAGTTTGGTTTTATGTTGTCTGGTTTTGTTTTACATTATTTGGTAAAAGCCATCTAGGCTGTGCCCCCAACACCCCCCCCTTAATATATATACTAACACCAGGATTGCACTACAGTGTGGAAAAAGACATACACCTTTGAATTGTCTTAGAGTACTACTTATCAGTGGAATGAGGTTTAGGTGAAATGAACTTTAGGTGATTTGGTCTCAGTGAAATGAGTTTAGGTGAAATGAGTTTTAGGTGAAGTGATACGTACATATAATATATATATATATATATATATATATATATATATATATATATATATATAAAATATATATATACATATATATATATATATATATATATATATATACACATACACAGTGGATATAAAAAAGTTTACAGACACCTGTTAAAATCCTAGGTTTTTTTGATATAAAAAATTGAGACCACAATAACTCATTTCAAAACTTTTTCCACCTTTAATGTAACCTATAACCTGTGCAATTCAATTGAAAAACAAACAAATCTGTTAGGGAAAAAATAAAAAATGTACAATACGCTGGTTGCAGAAGTGTGAACACCTTTAAACTAATACTTTGTTGAAGCACCTTTTGATTTAATTACAGCATTCAGTCTTCTTGGGTACACACCTGCCATCACCTGCCATCAATTAAAGAGACTCTTATTAACCCCAAATACAACAATCTAAAGACCTTACGATCATCACATAAACTTCTTGTAAAAAAACAACAGGGCTGGGGACTCTCTTTTCTCTAATACTGTTGGAAAATCCTGGAACCTTCTTCCTAACGAACTTTCCTCTCTTCCCTCCATATCACTCTTTAAAACCAAACTGAAACTTTTCCTCAGAACACACTGGTTTTGCCCCTGTACTAAACCTGACTGATCAACTAGCTCTTCTTACTTGGTTCAACCTATCCTCCTCTTCTCAGCAATCAAGTTCCTTTTCTTAATAATAACTTACATTGTCCTTCTATACTATTACTTACATCTTCAGGATGTCATTAAGGAGACTACTTTTGCTAATATATTGTATAATTCCAGCTCCTACTTTTTCTTTATGACTACTTGTATACTAATATATTGTATAATTCAGCTGCCATCTTTTTCTTTATGATGTATTGCAACTACATGTTGTATTGTACTAATTGTATCTGTATATTTTGCACTGTTATGAACGAATGACATCTTTGATTATTTTCTGTACTGCACCTGCAATGTTCATTGTATACATTAATTTTTGTATATTTGATTTTGTTTGTTTCCTCAGAGCTTATCTCCCCGGGCCTCTACTGAAAATGGACATGTAACCAGTTAGACTAGCCCGGTCAACAAATGTAAAATAAATAAATAATAAAATAAATAAATAAATAACGTTCAGCTGTCCTAGTAGGATTTTCCTGACATTTAGTCAGTTGCCTGCTACAGCAAAAGCCATGGTTCACAGAGAGCTTACAAAGCATCAAAGGGATCTCATTGTTGAAAGGTATCAGTCAGGAGAAGGGTACAAAAAAATTTCCACAGCATTGCATATACCATGGAACACAGTGAACGCAGTCATCAAAAAGTGGAAAATATATGGGACAACAGTGACATTGGAAAGAACTGGACATCCCTCCAAAATTGATAAAAAGACAAGACGAAAACTGGTCAGGGAGGCTGCCAAGAGATGCACAGCAACAATGAAGCAGCTGCGGGAATTTCTGGCAAGTACTGGTTTTGTACTACATGTGACAACAATCCCCCATATTCTCCATATGTCTGGACTATGGGGTAAGGTTGCAAGAAAAAAGCCTTTTCTTACACAGAAAAACATACAGGCCTGACTAAAATTTGCAAAACAGTACATCAAATCTCCCAAAAGCATGTGGGAAAATAAGTAAAGTAAATAATGTGGGAAGAAATAGCCAGGGAATTGTTATGGCTAGGCTTGTATAGGCCCTAGGGCTGATAGCCTAGTACCAACCTATGAACCTATGAACCTATGAACCTATGAAAATGTGTTACAGTCTGATGAGACAAAGTTTGAACTTTTTGGCCACAATTCCAAAAGGTATGTTTGGTGCAAAAACAACACTTTGTATCAAAAAAAGAACACCATCCCCATGGTGAAGCATGGTGGTGGCAGTATCATGCTTTGGGCTTGCTTTTCTTCAGCTGGAACTGGGGCTTTAGTCAAGGTGGAGGGAATTATGAACAGTACCAAATAGCAGTCACTTTTGATCCAAAACCTTCAGGTGTCTGCTAGAAAGCTAAAGATGAAGAGAAATTTCACCTTTCAACATGACAATGACCCCAAGCGCACTTCCAAATCAACAAAAGAATGGCTTCACTTGAAGAAAATTAAAGTTTGAAATGGCCCAGCCAGAGCCCAGACCTAAATCCAATAGAAAATCTTTGGGGTGACCTGAAGAGGGCTGTGCATAAGAGATGCCCTTGCATTCTGACAGATTTGGAGCACTTTTTCAAGGAAGAGTGGGCAAATACTGCCAAGTCAAGGTGTGCCATGCTGATATACTCTTACCTAAGAAGACTGAATGCTGTAATTAAATCATAAGGTGCTTCAACAAAGTATTAGTTTAAGGGTGTGCACACACACAACAAAGTATTAGTTTATGGTGTGCACACTTAAACAACCAGTATATTGTAGATTTTTTATATGTTTTACAGTAACAGATTTGTTTGTTTTTCAATTAAACTGTACAGGTTATAAGTCACATTAAAGGTGGGAAAATCTCGCGACCCCTTTTTCCTGAAAGTGCATTTTTACGAAAATGCACTTTCTGCAAAAGCAAATAAGTGAAACACACACACACACGCATATGCATACACATACACACACACACACACACACACATACACACACACACACAAAAAAACATAAAGTACAGTTTTGTACCTACCATAAACGTAGATGTCCGATAGATATGCAACTGCAGTCATAACATATGGGTTGTCCTGCCTCAGGCAGCCATCGGTCGGCCGGATTCCAAAGTCTGGGTCCGACGTCGGCTGATGTCGCATTTCTCTCCGACGTCAGAGCGGCTGGAGTATATAACCATCAGCCGACGCCATCTTCTTCAGTGTTTCTTGCCCCAGATGCCAGGTGTCCTCCAAGGAAGGCTGTAATCAAATTGGAAGACAAAAATAGGTTTCCAGACAATAAATAAGCAATAAACAGATACACCATAACAGATATCCCCAGCTAAGGATAACAGGGAGAGGAGTGGACCCAAGGCATAGAGGGGAAGGAGGGAGGGAAAACCCGACTGCAGTTGCATATCTATCGGACATCTACATTTATGGTAGGTACAAAACTGTACTATGTCCTTTAAGAATGCAACTGCAGTCATAACATATGGGTTGAATACCATAGCTTAGCTGGAGGAGGTGGTATGCTCTAAGAAAAGGATGATGTACAGTGGCGGATCCAGGAATTTGCAAAGGGGGGGCGCGGTCTGGTTAATTGACTACTGGGTGAAAGCGGGAAAGTGGGACACTGGGTTTGGTGGTTGTGCAAATATTACCTTAAGAAGCTCTGACATTACGTGTGGAAAGACATCAATTTAAATTCAGTTGCACATGATTATGCTGTGGATATGGTAGTAAAAATAGGTAATTCCTGTACAGGTAGTACAAGTATTTTCAATGCATGCCTGGAAAAGATGAACACTTTAGGTTCATGGAGGGTAGTAGCTCAGCATGACAAAACAAAAAACTACTGGTCTGAAGAATAATATTTTTACATCTGTGAACCTATTAAGTAGGACAGATCCTGGTTACTAATAAAATAATACTTTTACTAAAAATGCTCAACTTCTGTGCTATACACAAGAAGATAAAAGAATCTTGACCCTCTCTAGTTTTGCTGTCAGCATCCTATGTAGGGCTGAGTCATACGCTTGCCAAAAATGAGTTTACTGGCTCTCCTCTGTTAATTAGTCCTGTATCCTTGTTACCGGATCAGGTTTGGCTGACAACTCTCTGGGCAAGAACTCATGCTGATTGTCATCTTGGAGACTATTTTCCTCCAGAAATGCTAAAAGCTTTCCCTTCCCTTTCCTTCCTACAGTAGAGCTGTACAGAAAGCCATGAAGAATGGCCTTAGCAAAACCAGCTCTAGCTCTGGAAATTCCATCCAACTTGTAGCGTTTGATGAAGACATGCAGAGAAGTCCAGGTAGCTGCCTCAAGAATTGAATTGGTGTCAAAACCCTTGAAAAAAAGCATTAGAAGTAACCACAGCCCTAGTGGAATGAGCTTTAACAAAAGGAAGGAAGGGCCTTTCCATGAGAAAAATAACAAAAATAAATGGCTTTAGAAATCCAAGGAGCAATTGTCTGCTTGGAAACAGCTAATCCCAAAGACCTGGGATGAAAAGAAACAAAAAGCTGATCAGATTTCCTGATAGCCTTAGTCTTATCCAAATAAAATCTGAGTTGTCTATTCACATCCAAGGTGTATAGTACCCTCTCACTAGCAGATTGTGGTGAAGGGGAAAAAAGTACACAAATGAATACATCAAATGACAACTCATTCACCACCTTGGCCATAAAAGGAGGATTAGTAATGCAAGGACACCCTGTCCTTTTGAAAAACCAAAAGAGGACAAGCATAAGGGCTAGAAGTTCAGACACTCACAAGTGAAATGGGTAAGGGTCACCCAATCCAGGGACCTTAACCTGGCCTGCGACAAATAGGTCTGTCAGAGGTTGCCACACCTCTGGAATAGGCTACCAATTCAACCTCCATAACCCTGTTTAAGTGTAGCCTGGATGACTGGATGGGAAACCATAAATTCTTTCCAGGGATTTCACCTAGGATCCTCCTAGATATGGGCCAGTCATTGCTAACCAAGATCTTAAGATGCTTATAGTGAGTTTCTGTAATATTACATGGGGTACAACTGGCTAGGCTTACAAAGACCTTCAGGTCAATAGCCTAGTAATAACTTATGAACCTGTCTGGCTGAAGTAAGGGCTACAGAGCAATGCTGCAAGGAAGCTGAAGCCACAGTCTCAAACAGCCAAAGTTAATTTTTTTTTCAAAACAAAATTAAGATTCCAGATCCTGAGAGGTCTAATGTGAAGGACACATTTTACAAATTGTTTTGCCTGAAACCTAGGAGTTAAAGGAGGAGATTTAGGCAGACAAGCAGATATAACTGATAAGTGGGGCTTAACAGAAAAATAAGCCAACCCAGCACTGAACAATTCACACAAGTAAGAAAGAACCACAGGAAAATCTAACAAGAGTGGATCCAGGTTACATGAAAGACACCACACAGAAAACCTCTTCCAATTGGATATATAAGATTTCCTAGTACTGGGTTTCCCAGCCTCCTGCAGAACCCTAACCAAGTTCCCAGAGAAAAGATGTCTGTAAGGAATCAGAATCATAACATCCAGAGAGTCAGTTTAAGAGTGGACAGGTGGGGACGGGATTAGGGATCTTTTGCTTTGTGAGTACGTCCACCTGTGAGGTACTTGTGATGACTGCCATTGGCTAAATGCAGAAGACGACTAAACACCAACACTGTCTTGGCCAAAAGGGAGTCACCATCAAGATTTTGGGTTTGTCCTGTTGAATCTTTAACAGAACTTTCAGAATGAGAGGAAAGGGGGGAATGCATAAAGAAACATCCCCTTCCAAGAAAATGTGAGAGCTTTAACCTTCCAAACCAAAGGTCATGGGACTCTGGCACAAAACTGAGAAAGTTGTTTGTTCAGAGGGGAGGCAAATAGATCTGAGGAGTACTCCACTTGTGGACAATATCCAGATACACATCCCTGAGAAGCATCCATAGGTAGGATTGAGTCAAGGATCTGCTCAGAATGTCTGCCACAAAAATTTGACCTGAGGGAATATAAAACCGCCTGGAGAGTCACATGATACTGAACCGCAAGATCCCATACCATGAGTGCAAGCTTGCAAAGAAGGCAAGATTTTTCTTACCCTGTTTGTTCACATACCACAGGACTGTGATATTATCTGTAAACACAGATGCCCAGGGGAGAAAGAGGATGGAAGGCATGAAGTGCCTGCACAAGTGATCTCACCTCTTTGATGATGATGTGCTCCTTCGGCTGAACAGACGGGCTGTTCCCTCAACCTACCTCTGAGGCATCTGAACAGTTCTTGAGATGGAAGAGGTGGATGGAAGGGAATGCCTGGGTCCAGAGACAACTGCTGAATCCACCAATGAAGTTCCCTCTTTAGACAAGGAAGAAGAGGAAATGAAAATTCTAGGGGATGCACATGTTGTTGCCAAACTGACTTCAGAAACCACTGAAATTTCCTCATGTGAAGTTTGGCTAGAGATAATAAAGGAATAGTGGAAGCCATAAAACCCACAAGTCTCAAACTCTCTGGCTGTGAAAAAGGTCAGAGGAAGAAGTGTTTGAAAGATGGAAACAAGAGTCAAGGCCTTTGGCAGAGGCAGGAATGCCAGCAAAGGCACTGTCTGGAACCCTGCACCCTACGAAAACATGATCTTGAGAAGGGGTTAGACAGGACTATTTGAAGTTTACTGTGAATCCCAGACTTTGAAAAAGAGTAAATGGCAAAGTGAAGATTTTGTAATGTCTCTGGAGAGGATGGCTGAAAGAGAAGATCATCCGGGTAAAGAAATATTTGGATGCTTTGAAGCTTACTGAAAATTACCGGAGCTAGGCATTTGATGCCTACCCTTGGGGCAGTAGAGAGGCCAAAGGGGAAAGCACAGAACTGAAAATGCCAAGGAAGCAACAGAGAAACAAACATTTCCTGAAAAGTGTAGGAATATGTATGTGAAGGCAATCATTCTCGATACCCAGAGAAGCTAGGAAAGCCTGAGGAAAAATTAAAGGAAACAAGGACTGAAAAGACAACACCTGTAAAAAAGGTATTTTCATAAAGGTATTCAGGTGTGAAAGACCCAGAATGGGTCTCCAAAGACTTTCCTTTCGGGACACCAGAAACATCCTTGAATAGAACCCTTTTCCCTTTTGATCCAGTGAAACCTCTTGAATAGTTCCCTGACCTAATGGATCTTGAAGTACCTCTGGGAAGAAATAAATTGTTCCTGAAGTGGCTGATGAATGTCTATGAAGGGAGAAAGGGATTTCCAAACCATGAAATACCCTTGCTGAATTATAGAAAGAACCCAAGGCTCCTGAGTTATGTTTGTCCAAAGTGTAAGAGAGAGAGAGAGAGCGAATGACTAACGGAAAGAAGAAAGAGTCTGTGAGAAATGTGACAGTAATATGTTACCTGGCTGGTCAGGAAAGGGTTGCTTCTGACCAAGAGAAGCCTGAGAAGTCTTTGGCGGAGGAGCTCTCCTACCAGTTTTCTTACTTTTAGGAGGAAGACAGGCATGTCTATGAACAAACGCTGGTTTGGAAGGATAACTCCTTTGCAACTTTGGCACAGGTGAAACC
Organism: Protopterus annectens; assembly: GCF_019279795.1. NCBI lineage: Eukaryota > Metazoa > Chordata > Ceratodontiformes > Protopteridae > Protopterus > Protopterus annectens. The sequence continues at coordinate 822,345,389 of NC_056727.1, forward strand.
ATAAGATATTTCAAGTCCTGTAACTCCTTGCTTTTCTCTTGCAAAGACTTAAAAGAATCAGAAGCAGCTGTACCAAACAAACCACTGTTATCCAATGGAGCATCCATTAACTTAGCTTTTATGTTATCTGGCAGAGGTTGAAGCCTTAGCCAGGAATACCTTCTTAATACAAATACTGAAGCAGCAGCTCTAGATGAAGTTTCTGCTGCATCACTGCTGTACTTGATAGAATGGTGAGCTACATGAGAGGTAGTCTCTAGCCAAGACAAGGCTGAAGTTTTCACCTGAGAATCTGGAAGATCAGAAATAGCTTGAGTAGCCTAGGAAAGGAGATCTAAAGCATATCTAGTCATATGAGCTTGGTAATTTAACAGCACAAAAAGCAAGGGTGGCAAAAGTATAGACCTTCTTTCCCAGTCTTTCCATAGTCCTGCTTTCCTTATCTGAGGGAGGAAGTTTAGTGATGGGCAGTAAATTAGAAGGCTTATCAGAGGCCACAGAAACCACCAACGGATCAGCAGATGGACACTTGTAAAGAAATTTGCAATCTTTAGGCACTTACAGTCGGGCTTCACAGGAACAGGGAGCTGAGAATCTGGAACTTGAGATGCTGAAGAAAATACATCCAAGTAAAGCAGGCAAAACTGGAGGAACTGCAGATGGGGAAGGAAACTCCATTTGTAGGAGCTCACATCTCTTTTGCACATCAGAAACTTGGGTGCAATCCCACTTCAAATACTCCCTCATCTTAGCAATTGTATCTCCAAAAGTAATCTCCTCCACAGGTGATTCAGCACTAGTAGATTCCTCTTCATGTGATAGATACTCTAGAGAGGAAGGAGTCTGTGTGGAATAGGCCAAAGAATCATCATCCAAAGAAACCTCCTGGCCCCTAAATCTCTTTTGAGGGAAGGATGTCCAAGGAGAAGCATGGACAGACACCCCCAAAAGTGGCTTCAAAGCCATAAGGGAATTAAATAAGCCCTAGATAAAAATTTTCCATTCACATTGAAGGTCCCTGTGAGAAGAAACATGCTTTTTTTTTTTTTTTTTGCTTCTTTTTTACATGGATGTCTGCCTTATGAAACATGGAAGGCCCAGACATCGGCCAACACTAAACAATAGTCGGACGCTCCTCCCTCACCAGAATTTGTGTAATGCCCCTAGGCCCTTCCGTAATATTAAGTCCTGGTTCCCCCAACCATCCAAAAAGGACATCTGCAATGCCTCAGAGGATCTGCCTGTTGTCAGAGCCATAGCAGCTTTTGAACAGACTCCAGCTAAGGAATCTGACTCCAGAACTGGGCAAACCTCCAAGATTTCATTAGCCTTGAGAGAAACATCCAATGTAGGAGGCTCAGCAGAGTCAGAACTTTTTTTTTTTTTGGCTTTACTCTTCAGTGAAGACTCAACGCCTGGCCTAGAAGATGCCTCCATAGCATCGTTCACTAAAAGTTTGAGACGCTGACTTTCCATCTAAATAACAAGAGAGAAATTATGACTTTATAAAGTCTTCGGCACTATCTTTATGTGGAATTTGTCTTCCACACTGACATTTGCCTTTTCTGGATGACATGTAGAAACCCCAGAAAAAAAGCAGCAGTAAATAAGAAAAGAAAGCCCCAATACGGCACTTATCTAAACACCTTGATATACCAGGAAACAACACCAAACAACTTGGGCAAACAGACAGATGATTGAAGACAGCGTTCAGACTGCTGGCAGAGAAGTTCTGAGGATGGTACGAGGTCACTTTTATGTCCTACGTATGTGAGGAGCATATGTGCGGCATACCTTAGGTAGTAAAAGGCTTTGGTATACTGGCCGGATTTTGGGATACCCTTGGCAGGCAATCCCTTATGTTAAGAATATTGCAACAGTAAAATTAAAGGGCATCCTGGAGATTGTCAGAACACCCCTGCATCTAAAATGCCATAAAAATGTCTTAGGCTTTAGGCAATCATTGAAAAAAAAACTCTAACCTGCACAGTCCCTCTTCAGCTCAAGGGAAAAAATACCTTGACTTGTTTTATGATGGAATCAGAAAAATGTTTGTTTGGAAGAAAAACATGTCACATGCTAACAGCAGCTTTGTAATAATTTAACCAGCTCACTGGTGAAATGTCATTGGTCTAGATCAAAGCACCATATGCAGACTTGACGTTCACCTGCAAAAAATTTACTTAGCAATGAGTACTAAAGACAGTCTAGCAAAAGCAAACTACGGCACAACACTAAATACCTAGCTGACCAAGAGCATAGATTTTGCAAAGGCAAAAAAAATGCAAGAAAGTGCCTGGAATCTTTCCAATGCAATTTGTAGTTATGATCACACTATAACAATGGGTAAGGAGACTGAGGTCCTCAGTCTCATGAACAATGCAAGGAGTCAAGAAAGAACTTTCAAAGCAAACTGTAAGTTACCTAAAGAAAGTTTGGTTGAGTAAAAAAAAGAGCTCAAAACTTCTTTCTAGATAACCTAAAAACAGAATACAGAGTGGAGGTGAAGTGTCTGCAACTTTGTGACTAAGGGGTGGAAAGCTAGATTTATTGCCAATGGGGGAGAGAAGTAAAACAGATAACGGGATGAAAACTGTGTTATGGAATTGGCAAAACAAGGACAGCAAGTTAAGTTAGTGAGGAAAAAATAGTAGTAAACGAGAAGTTCTCATAGGAGGACAGACTAAAAGGAGAATTCAGCTTCAACAGGAGTCAGTTGGAATACTACCCTGTGGTGCAAGGAATAATGAAAACTTGAAGATTACCTGATTAAATGCATTACCAAAATTACACTAGCTAAAGGGTAAGGGCAAGTTATTTCCAAAACCTATACAATGCTGTAGAAATGTAGTATGCAGTCATTCTGAAAACTACTGTACAAAAGTCAAAAAGGGTGAAAACTGGTATGCACTATATCAAAAATAACCACAATGTCTGGAAATTGGAAACCTGGAAGCTTCAGCATAAAAGTGTTTTTATACCAGCAAAACAAAATAGAATGTTCCCTATGGTAAACTAAACATGCTAGCTATATAGGGGAGAGGTACGCAGGGATTGGATGCACATTTTCTGGACCAACCAGGTATTGCAGCATTTGAAAAATGAGCTAAAAGATGTAAGGAAACTCAATAAATAGTTGTAACTGCAGATTTTGCCAATGGAGGAAATGAAGAAGAGTTCCAAGTTCACTCTACTTACTGTTGTGTATACTATTACTTCCAGCTAGAAAAAAAGGGGATTACAAGACAACAGAAATCCACACAGGCCCCAGTCTGTAAAAACTGTTAACAAATGACTGAGCAGATAAGGGAAAAAGAGAGGACATTATAAAGAAAAAGGCAGAGGTTTGTAAACAGTTTAACTGGCAAGTAAACTAGTAAAAAAAAGGCTACAAAAGAGAACTGAATCTGCTTTAAAAGCAACAAAGAAAATGAACCTACAAGGCACTCATAAATCCAACCCTGATGAAGCTGCTATACATATACAAGTCAAACAGCATGAGGGCTACCTGATCAAGGTAGTTAAACAGCTACTCAAACAAAACATGCCCCTTCTTTGGAACAGGCTTCCTATTCACATTAAGCAGAGCCCTTCTCTGTCCTTCTTCCAATGCAATTTGGCTCAATGGATGGGGGCTCGTAAAATCACATCTGTGATAGTGCCTATGTCAGCTGTGGACAGAGGCAACCTGTAAGATACTCAAGGCATTGGCATAAATCCATGCTATCCTCTTGTGTCTAGGGGCCATATATTGGGTAAAATCAGGTTATATTGGCTAGGCTTGTAAGTGCTCTTAAGTCATTAGCCTAGTAATCTCCTTTGAACTCATGAAACTAAAAAACCAGAAATGATGAAATCATTGTTTATTTCATTAGACCCAAACTTGAATATTAAATAACAATATGAAAACTTTATAAGAAAACAAGCAGAGTAAATTTGAAAGAGTACAGCAGAAATATACCAAGGGCATCAGTGGATTAGAAAATTTAAGTTATTATGAAAGACTAAAATATTTAAATATGTACAAGGTCTCATACAGATATATATGAGGTGACCTTATTCAGGTATATAGGGTATTTAGAGACAACTTCTTCTGGAAATGGTTGGGGTTATCAAAAATAGTAGAGAATCATAGGCAACCTATGTAGAAGATTCTATAGGAATGAGAAGTGTACTAATTGGTTCTCTGGAAGAGTAGCTGATACATGGAATAGATGACCAAATTACATAGTAAGCACTAGTCTCGATGTTTTTAAGAGTAGCTGTTTTGGTATATTTGCAGCCTAGAACAGCATTATTGCCTGCACCTGAAATATATGTATGCATGTTTGTATGTAAGTGGTAACCCTACTTCTGAAGTTTTCAATACAGAGTTTCTCTTATCCATATGAATCTCGTATTTTCTTTTCTTGCCCCATTTTCCCAGAAGTCAGTTTTCTTTTTAAAAGTCATTCTCCTCTCCAGGTATACACCAAGCAAGACATTTTTCATCTTCTTGGAGCATAAACATCCAGCTTTCCTAACATGCACTTCCACCCTACTGGTGTTTATTTCAAGAAGGTAACATCCTCAGTGAAAGCATGTCAAGAATTTTACCTTTTTTTTATAAATCTTCTGTGTTTACTCAGGATTTCTGAAAGCATCATAAATGGTTTCATTCACTTCTAGATTTTCAGCATTTTGCTTAGTTTTTGTCTACTCTTATCACGACAATTAGATCAAACTGCCATTTGGAAGGAGCTCCCTAAAAGTATACCTGCTGATTTTGATCAGAACAACAAATATAAAAAATATGAACACATATTAAGTTATTGCAACATCACCATATAATTCATATAATATCGCAATGAAAAGCATGCATCTCTGCCGAGGGAAGCATAATTCTCAACCAATCAGGGACAAATTTCTAAAGAAACAAGAATGAAAAAAAACAATACTGCGAAATCACAACAGAGACTCTGCATGATAATTATGCTATAAGTGCGCCAAATGCAGCACTCTCTCAACTGTCAAAAACTTGAGCAACCAAAGTGCAGGAAAAATCCAGCGTTGTATATTAGAAGCTTTATTATACAAAATACGAGTGAAAGACAAATAAATAAGCGCTTTCGTTTAGCGCCTGCCAAACTTTTTCAAACTGTTTGAAACACATTTTCATATGGTTTAAATAGCAACACGTCATAACAACCAATTAATCAATTAGTTATATAAAAGAATTATTTAAAAACGGACAAACTTAGTACTACCAAATGTTTCCATTGTTAGCTCTTCTGAAGAACTAGGAGGATCCAGAAATACATCTATTCATTCTCTGATTACTAATTTAGAATCACGGGGCAGAAAGAGTCTATCCTCGTAAAGGATTCAGCATGCAGGAAGCAGGAAAGTACTGCCAGTCTGCCGGACAGGACGCCAGTCGTGGTGGGGGTTGGGACACGCGTGCAAGCACAGACTAGCTCTCCAATGATTGCAATTCGGGCTCTTCCAGTCCTAAAGTGGAAGGTAGCCGCCACCCACGACAACAAACAGCAGTTCGCAGGATCTTCATTCACAGTGTCAAACCAAAGTTCCCAGTTATGCCAACACAAGGAGGTAATCGGGCACAAACAGTATCATCGTAAGTGTGCACCAACCTCCAGAAAGTAGTTGCCCCACCACCACCAAGAATAGTTGTCCACATTCTGCACAATTCATTTTCTAAATACCTAAAAATCTAGGGAAAAAAAAACACCCTTAAAGAATGTCTATTCATCGGGTAATGCGTCTGTTTAACTATAGAATGTGAAAACTGAAATAATGGTAAATAATGGGACGTTATAGTTTAAATTATAACACATCTCATCACATAAAATAAATTAGTCCAAAAACATGCCTTGGCATAGTTGTGGTGTGCCAGCTGCTCCCAGATGAGAATCCGCAGTGATGGCGTCAAAGATGAGAATAAAGCAATGAGGCGTCAACACCAACTGTTGCGCTGTTGTATAGTTTACCAGAAGTACAGTGCAAAAGTATTAAACAGAATAAAAAAAATAGGTTGTTACTGTTAGTTCTTAGGGTTGTCACCTTTTCATATACCCAAAGTTGGACATTTTTTGTAGAAACTTGAGATTTTGCAGGACAATATACCCACAGCCAGTGCAAAGTAACTTCACCCTTTTGCCCAAATAAAAGCTTGTTATTGTAGCATTTGATTTATGCTATTTCATATAACATTTATGTGTTTCAGATACAAAATAACTGATTTATACAACTGTTAAGGAAAACTTAGGAAATATTGTTTGCCCTAAAATCTGAGGACATTTGAAATTTTTTTAGTTTTTTTTTCGCAGGGCACAACTGCCAAAAAAATGAGCTGTCCCTCGCAGGAACAGGTGGTAACCCTCTTAGTTCACGATCTTTTCCATCTAAAATGGGAACAAAGCAACATGCCCTCTCCCATTAAAGCAGTTTTAGATGCTGTATTATTATCTTAAAATGTTCATAGAAAAAGATGGTATGTATGTTTTCTGAAGTAAAAGAAAGTTGTAACTTTGATTACAATTATTTACTGATGATTATTAATATTTACTGCGTGTAATCCATCAATTTATAAACAAAATTCCAGTTTAGAATGGACGAGCAAAACTTTCAAGCCAAAAGTTATGGAAGTCCCTAAAATGTATTTATTTTTCTTTGTTAACTAGGGTAGACCACAACTGATCCAATTGGCAATTTCTCAGTTCCTCGGCTAGAGATTAAACAACCTTTTGAGAAATAAACGCTGGTGCTATACATCGCCAAATGTTCCATTCTCTCATCAAAATTACCCAAAAACTGCCAAGTGTTTAAACAATTGTGTAAAATGAAACCTTGATGCCTGCCTGTGCTCCATTAGAGGAGTGGAAGCCGGGACTTTCAGGCATTTTCCATTAAGAGAAGCAGTATACCGTACGAATTATTTAAAGCAGTCTCAAATTATTTGTTCGGTAATTCTAGACAAAACAAAAATAATGGGGGCCAAAACCCAAACTCAGCGACAATTTTAAGTATTATTTTAATTCGCTTAAAATAATATGAACATCAGATTTTGTATCAAGGTGAAATTTCTGAATAATAAATAACTGGACTGAAGTTCAAACGTCTGGCATTATTCACAGAGATTTCCCAGAAAATAAAAAAAAAATGTTACTGGGGACAGGGCAAAAATATGAGTCAGGATTAGGGATATCCAGCACAATTAGGGGGCAGTTCAGTTGAAAGGTATGGTGTGTCATACAGACGACTGAAAACACTGAAGGAGTACAATATCCCCCTAGTAGAACCTTCCCTCTCTTTTTCCGTTCTTTGCAACAGCTTAGCATCAATAAACATACCTCTCAAATGCACCTCAGTAAGAGGAACGTTCCTCATTTTGAGTCTTAAAACGTCCGTGTTTCTCGCGGTTCCACAATTAATGTCTTTTGTCTGGCTGGTTTTAAATTGTCTTGAATAGACAAAAGGTTAACTAAATAAATGTTTAACGATTATCACAGCTTTCACCAACGTGCCTAAATTACAATGGAGATGCAGTAGAGGATCGTTTTACAAAAAAGTCATCTGATTGCAACCTCCAATCACATCTTTGATGTACAGTATTAGGCGCGTCGATGACAGGATTCTCTGTAAAACTTTTTTTTTTTTTTGAAATGCAAGTCTAAAAAGGGACCGGCGCGCACCCCTGCGCCCATGCCTAAATCCACCACTGGTGTAGCAATCAATCCCTGCAGGACTGCCAAAGCAAAGCCTGCTCTGGATCTGGAATATAAAGGGAGGTTGTAGTGTTTGGAAAATGTATGCACGGAGCTCCATGTAGCAGCTTCTAGAATGTCTTTTGTGGGCACCCCTCTTAAAAAAGCTGTAGAGGTGGCTGTAGCTCTGGTGGAGTGTGGTCTGACATTGGCTGGCACACTCTTTCCATGGAAGGAATAACAGAATCTGATGCAATGTCCAATCCATTTTGAAATTGTCTGTTTGGAAATTGCTTTTCCTTGTACTCCAGGGGCGTAAGCTACAAAAAGCTGGTCAGACTTCCTACTGGTCTTGGTTCTGTCTAGGTAGTAGCAAAGTTGTCTGTGTATGTCCAAGGTATGTAACAGTCTTTCCCCTTTGTTCTCAGGATTGGGAAAGAAAGTAGGCAGGTGAATTGCTTGATTTAAAGAAACCCTAGATACCACTTTTGGCAGAAAGGTAAGGTTGGTTCGTAAGGAGACCCTGTCTCTGTGAAAAGTTATGAACGGTGGTATTGCCATTAGGGCCTGTAATTCCGAAACCCTTCTTGCTGAGGTAATGGCCAGCAGGAAAGCTGTCTTCCAGGAAAGAAATTGTAAATCCACAGAAGCTGCTGGCTCGAAGGGAGGTAGAGTCAGTTTTTCTAGGACAAAACTGAGGTCCCAAGCTGGTACTGGTGCCTTTCTTGGGGGCTTTATATTCTTGATTCCTCTAAGAAATTGCCTTAACAAAGGATGTGAAAACACAGGTGGATCAGTGCTGTATCTAGCTGAGATAGCGGAAGCATGTATTTTTATGGAAGAATATGAGAGTCCTTTATGTAGCATATCTGCCAAGTATTCCAGAATGAGTGGAATGCTCAAAAGTGATGCATCATGAGCCTTGTTGGTATTCCAAATGCTGAATCTCTTCCATTTGGCTGAGTAAGCCTTTCTGGTGGATGGTCTGCGGGCTTCTGTTAGTATCCGCTGAACTTCCTTGGAGAGTGATAAATTGAGGTTATTTATGGGATTTCCCAAGCTGTTAGCTGTAGCGTCTGGATGTTGGGATGAACTGTCCTGAAATTGTGTTGAGTCAAAAGTTGGGGCCATTGTGGAAGGGCCCACGTTTTGTTGTGACATATGCTCCATAGTAGTGGGTACCAGTGTTGTCTTGGCCAGTCTGGAGCTATTAGGATCCCCTTCGGCTGATCTGCTTTGATCTTTAATAACACTGAGGTCATCAGTGGCAGAGGTGGAAATGCATAAATTATCAGGGAGCTCCAGTTGAATGAGAGGGCATCTATTTTCCATGCTTGTGGATGATATGTCCTTGAGCAGAACTTTTGTAAGTGATGATTGAGGTGGGAGGCAAATAGGTCTACGTCCGGCCTGCCCCATGTCGAGGTGAGTCGTAAAAAGATGTCTGGATGTAGCCTCCATTCGTGTGGATCTAAGAAATTCCTGCTTAGACTGTCCGCCAGAACATTGTCTTTGCCTGGAACAAACTGGGATTGTAACTGTATGTTTAGACCTAGTGATTTTTCCCAAAGATTCATTGTCAGCCTGCAAAGGGGGTAAGAGTGAGTGCCCCCCTGCTTGTTTATGTACCACATCACAGTGGTGTTGTCTGTCCGTATTAGTAGGTGGCCTTGTTGAAGTTGTTGTCCAAAGGCCTCGATGGCATGCATTACTGCTAGCATTTCTTTTTGGTTGATATGCAGATGTGTTTCCTTTGGAGACCATTGCCCTTGAATACATTTGCCCTCCATGTGCGCCCCCCATCCAAGGTCTGAGGCGTCTGTGGTCATGGTCTGTATTATCTGAGGTTTTTTGAATGACATACCTGTGTTTGACTGGCTTACTGTGGCCCACCATAGAAATTCCTTTTGAAGACATGGAATGAGTGGAATAGTTGCTTCTAGGTTGTTGCTGTGTTTAGACCATAAGCTTTTTAAATACCATTGAAGCTTTCTCATGTGTAGTCTTGCTAGTGGAACCAGGAGAATGCAGGATGCCATGTAACCCAGGGCCTGTAGGAAACTCCTTGCAGTCATCTGGGTGAGCTTTGCTAAACTTTTGAAGTAATGGGTTAACTTCTTTTGTTTGTCTTCTGTCAGGTAAGCCATTTGAGAGTCTGTGTCTAGTTTGGCTCCTAAGAAGGTTATTTGCTGGGATGGCTGAAGTCTTGACTTTTGAAAGTTGACTGTGTATCCCAGAGACTGTAGCAAGTGTATGACATAATTCAAGTTTTTTGTCAAGGTTAGTTTGTTGTCCGCTTGTATGAGGCAATCGTCCAGGTACGGGTAGATTTGAATCCCCTGGAGCCTGCAATGAGCAATTACTGATGCCAGGCATTTCGTGAATACTCTGGACGCAGTAGATAAGCCAAATGGCAATGCTGAGAATTGATAATGCTCTGGCCCTGCAAGAAATCTGAGGTATCTTCTGCAGCTGTGTCTGATAGGGACATGCAGGTATGCCTCCTTGAGGTCCAGAGTAATCAGCCAAGACCCCTTGCCCAGCATGGGAAGGAGTTGCTGTAGAGTCAGCATTTTGAACTTTGGTACTATGAGAAAAGTGTTTAAAGCGGACAAGTCCAGTATTGGTCTCCATTGAGTTTCTTTTCTTGGAACAAGGAACAGTCTTGAATAAAACCCCTGACCTTGTTCTTGTTGTGGTACTTTTTCTATTGCTTTGATCTGAGCAAGCAGAGAAATTTGCTTGATAGCCTCTGCCCTCTGATTTTGTGGAAGATTTGGCATGCCTTGTTTTCTTGGTAAGGTATGAAAATAGAACCTGTAACCGTGGTCTATAATGTCCAAAATCCATTTGTCTTTTGTCAGTTTGTGCCAGTTTTTTGTAAACAAAGATAACTTTCTGCCCAGAGGAGCTTCTGTTTGCTCCTTGGTTGGTGGAACTAGAGGAAAGTCATTGAGATTGTCCCTGCGGGGCAGGAGAAACCCCTGTGTCACTTCTTTGGTTTGCTGGTTGCCATTGTCATCCCCTGTAGGATCCTCTGTATTGCCCTCTTCCTCTGGCACGCCTGTTCTTGCCCCTTTGAAATTTTTCAGTATTAGGAAAGGACCAGTTTTTAGAAGGCCAGTTCCTGCTGAATCTGGGCGGCTGAACCTGGAGGAAATCTTTGACTGTCTGAACTGACTTGGCTTTTTCCTGAATGGACTTTAACACATCTTTAGCATTAGCACCAAAAAGCTTGTTCTTTTCCAAGGGTGCATCAAGAAGTTTTGCCTTAACATGATCTGGTAAAGGTTGTTCTTTTAACCATGCATGTCTACGAATAACCTCCCCTGTCATAGCTGCCCTACATGAAGCCTCCACTGCATCATATCCACACTGTAGAAAGTGATTGCTAACCTGCTGAGAATTATGCACAGCCTCCTGCAAAGACTTCCTATCTAAAGGTTCAGGAGAGGCCAATCTTTTCTGTAAATCATCTAACAGGAAATCCTGATATTGAAACATGTGAAAGAGACAATTGAGAGCTCTCATAGATAAAGTAGTGGAGGTGTAAACCTTCTTCCCCCATCTCTCTAAGGACCTTGCTTCCCTGTTGGAAGGCAAAGGGTTTTTGGAGGTGGTAGTTGAAACCCCTTTAGGCCCCTGGGAAATTGTTTCTAAATCAACAGCATGGGCCTTAAAGAAATGAGAATGGGTTTCTGGGACCCTATAGTATCTGTCAGGCTTGACAGGAGCAGGAGAAAGAGTATCAGGGGTAACACTGGAGTCAGAGTATAAATCATCCAAAACATCAAGCACAGGAGGTACAGCTAAGGGCCTGTGTTGGGGCTTTTTAAGGAAGGTTCGAAGGCGCTTTCTGGAATCTGAATATTCCTGGCCTTGCCACTTAAAATGCTCCCTCATGGAATGCAGAACTTCCCCAAAAGAAATATCCTCAGGAGGGGAGGTCGAGGGAATGGAGTCCTCTGCATCAGAATCCTCATAGGTCTGAAAGGGCTCTTCCTGGCTTTCGGAGTGAACAGAGTCCTCAGAATCTTCATCTGAAGGAAGAGGGTCAGAGGGTTCAACCCTGGGCCTCTTATCAGGAGGAGGCTGGGATCCTCTCTCAGGATGGGCCTGGGAACCTCTGATCAGGGAAATTAAGTCTGCGGCCATAGACATGATTTGAGTTTCAGGAGTAGGCTGAGGTAAGGTTTTAGCAGTAAGATGCTTGGACTTGCTGGCTGCCTTAGCACATGTGTAGGCCTTGATAGACATGGACATGGGAGGCCTAGCCGCTCCACATGCAGGAGTGACCTTATCAACAGCAATGGTCTCGGGCATATCCTCGGTTTCAGTATCCGGAGGAAAATCAGTAACTGGCGTCAGAGTGGCCTCCGGTATCGGAGGTATCGGTAATGCGGTGTCTTCGGTTCAGAGTGGTGGAATAACCGCCTCAGAGGGAACCGGGGCACTCGCGGTTAGTTTTGGCGTGGTGTCGGTGGAAGACGTGGGCCAAGGATGTCGGTCCCGGTCTTTTCGTTTCTTAGGAGTCTGCGTTGTCGGTTGTCCCGACGGCATTGTATAATCAAATTTTTCGCCAAAAAAGTCTTCAGCGAACTCCGCCCGGTGCCCGAGAGTGCACTTATTGAAGCGAGCACAGGCGGCACAGGCCGAGACGTCGTGGTCTTTGCCAAGGCAAGGGAGGCAGAAAGAGTGGAAATCCTTATGAGGTATTTGTTTACCACAAGACAAACAATTATTTACTTTTTCAGTAATGTCTGACATCGGCTGAGGCAAGAAAAGGTCCCCAACGGGGTACTTAGCTTTTTTGATGACTTCGGATTCGAAGAATACAGGAGCTGATCGACCGGCACTTGCGAACTGCTTCTGCTTCGGGCACCGCGCAGCAAGAAAGACTGAAGAAGATGGCGTCGGCTGATGCTTATATACTCCAGCCGCTCTGACGTCGGAGAGAAATGCGACATCAGCCAACGTCGGACCCAGACTTTGGAATCCGGCCGACTGAGGGCTGCCTGAGGCAGGACAACCCATATGTTATGACTGCAGTTGCATTCTTGAAGGACATCACTAACCACACGTATGCAGGGAGGCAAACCCCCACACCCCTGCTACTTATATATTCTCACTACAAGATCAATTGGGGAAAGGGGAATATTCCCTTATCCTCACTGTGCCGCGATTTAAGCAACAACCTCTGTTGTTGTTCACTTATTTGTTTTTTCGCGAAAGTGCATTTTCAAAAAAATGCACTTTTGGGGGAAAAAGGGATCGCCTAATTACTTTTCATAGAAATGTAATTTCAATGGGTCGAGGTAGACCCATATATATATATATATATATATATATATATATATATATATATATATATATATATCCGTGAGTGTGTTTTTGAGGGTTATACAAGTTATCACTGTGGGCATTTTATCTTGTGGTGAAATGGTGGTGTTTTCCATCTTTGGTACAGTTAGTTAAATTATGTAATGGTCAAAGTTTGTTATATCAATCTTTATACAATTCAAGTTTTTTTGCACTTTTTCCAAGTTTGTGTGACCCTGGGGCTATTATATTTAACTTCTGGGGCTGTGGGAGTAAAGTCCTCCATATAAAAAGCTTTTTCTTTGTTTGACATTTTGTAATCACAAATGTAGTGTATTGTTTTACATTTGTGATTGCTCTTTTGCAATAATTTTAGTGGCAATTAATCGTAATCACCGGTGAGTTTGTTCAATGTTTTGTGTTTACATCAAACTCAAAGGTGATTAATTATACATTCATATATATTAACACACATATATGGATGTCCTGCATTTGATCTAAATGAAGGTTTGTTGACATCTGTTTTACCGACTGCATTTGGTCAATATATGCAGATTGTTGACAGGTCTGTGAGATCAACAATCCATAGGTAGGGGAGTATTCTCCTTCTCCAGGAATTGTGTGATCTCAGAGTTAGTATATATAATTAGCAGGGGGTATGGGGGCACAACCCCCCACATGGGGGTGAAGTGGAGCTTGTCCACCTGCAAAAAAAGATGTTTTAAAGTTGCATGCATCAAGGTTCTTTCTTGGTGCATGCATGGTAATGTGCTGACATTTGGTTTGTCCACCTTTTGCAGTCAACATTTTTGGAGGTTGAAGTTAGAATATATTAATGGGTTAAAACTTTCTTAGCTGAAAATAAGTAGAACAAGTAGGAAAAAAACAGAGTAGTTAATTACTGTTTGGCATCCATCCTGTGTAATAATTGTTCCGTGATTAGTACAGCTGCAAGGAGAACTGCAGAAAATAATGGTTCCATAATTCCTGACTAGTACAACTGCAAGGAGGACTGGAGACAGGAACAACTCCCTAAACCTTAAAGGATGTCACATAAAATACCTTGAAATAGAACAAAGTGCAACTTATCAGCAAACTGCATGGCATCAAGCAAATACCAAAGTACTGACTGTAAAAAAAAAACTATATAAAAAAACTGTAAAACTAAATGCTGGCAGCTGGCTATTTTGTAGGAACACCGATGTAAATGGAGAAGTATCATCTGCATCTGTATTGAAAAGCAAACCTTTTACAGTAAACACTGTATGCTGTAACATGTAATATGTGTCATCTGTTATATATATAAGTTATTTTATTAGTAACTGAGCTCATATTAGTTTCAGTAAAGTACAATACTGGAAGCTATAATTTTTTAAAAATTTATCAGTGGCGACTCTAGCCTGTAGTCGAACATAGGGTCACTCCAGTAAAGGCACAGTAACTAAAATTTATGAGTGTGTCCTGAACAGAACTCTGGTCTTATACATCCTGCAGGAGTACAGTTTTCAGATGTCTAAATCCAGAGGGAGACTGCCTTGCAGTAAGGTTGCAGTGCAATAAATTCTCCAAGTAGGTGAATTCCAAGGTTTCAAATCTGCAACTGCCAGTTTTGTTTCACCAGCTTTTCAAGTGACTATGGGGGAATTCCCAGCCATCTGCAAGATAAAAGCTTAGTCACCTGTCTATCTTATGTGTGGTAAGACTTTTTTCTGTGTCACATACAGTATGGATGCCATTAGGGGCCATAGTAGAAAATGCAGACAGAGTTTTGTATCAGAATGACCAGATAAAATTTGGGATAGAATGCAATACTGGTATAAACAGCATATTGGCAAATGTAAAACCTTATTAGGGCAAGTTGACAGTCAGACATTATACAAAGGGATTACAATGTTTGACTAGTATCTCAAACAAAAGAATGTGTGGTATGACAGTAAATATTTATTGTGTGAGTCATATGAAACTGCTTTCTGTGTGCAATGCCATAAAAGTACAGCTCAGATAGTTGTTAAAAAGTTAAACTGTAGAAAAAAATCTGATGGTAAAGAACCAGGACAGTTATGTCCTGTCACTACATGTGAAACATTAATTTAAGAGTTAAAACAGCAGTCAAATCAGTTATTAACAGGATCTCCTGTAGATCTTGTAACACCCTTTAGAGAATATGTACAGAAGTAGAATAAAGCCACTGCACAGCAAAAAACAGATAAGATCAGGGAGAAGGTTCATGGTGAATTGACCGAAAAATTGAATAAACTTATAAAAGGCAGATAAAATTAGTTCGGGAAATTTAGACAAGATAAACAAACACTTTTTCAAAAGTTCATAGGAACTTTAGAGTTAGCAGAACAGGCTACTGAGAAATATCAGAAAGCCCGCAAAGGATTACAGGAAATAATTAAAACTCTTAAGCAGCAGTTACAAGACATGGAAAATTGGTTTAGCAAATATCATAAAACCTGTAAAGAACTAAAGAAAAAAATTCCAGACCTTAAACAGCAGTTATAGAATAGGAAAGATGAATTAGCTGAGCTGACAGAAAATAATTTACGGCACACTACTTCAATAGCCAAGCTTAAAGAAAAACTGCAAAAGACAAAGCCAGTGAAGGTCATATAGCAAGGAACTTCAGATTTGTACACACAGTCAAGGTTGCTGCATGCCACAGTGGAATAATAAAAACAAATGCCTTACTCACAAACATTTTAAACTAGCGTTCCACATAATCTATCAAAAGGTAAAAAGACTGAACAGTTCTAGTGCATAGAGATAAAATGAGAGTAGACAAAAGCAGTGAAAAAATAAAGTCACAAAAGTGACATGCATATATTTTCTTTTAAGAAAACGAAAATGAAGCTGCCTAAAGTGCACCTGTCTGGAATACAGAATAGTAAAATGCAGACAACAGTAAATGTAAATAACTATGTACATATGTGCACATTCAAGTATGTATTAGACCAATATCTATTTTGTTTTTTACAATTTTATGTAATTGTATAATAGCATCAAGAATAACAACCCCCCCAGCAAAAAAGCATATGAGTAGTGTTGCTAACATAAGGTTGTTGTGGGTAAGGGCTATAAAAATAGCACTCAAGGTATTTTTTTCTGTTCAGGGGGACAAGAATGTCATATTAGAAACCTTTCTTTTGATCAGAGTGTCACGGTCTGGAAGACAGACAGAGGACAGGTATATGTCCAACTCTCACAATGTAAACCAAATGTATCCTTACAAAACAATACTGCTATGAAATGTTGTATACTGCAAGGAGAAAGGGCACTCTTTCAATTTTACACTGACTGTGTAAATAGTAGTGCAGAAGGGTCTGAAATAGAGCTATAGCAGAGAAATATATTGGTCTGTATTAATGATTCAGTAATTACTGGAAGGAAAAAAACCCTGCCTTTTTATCATCAGAACTTTTAATAATAATCCCACAGCCAAGTATGATCAAGTAATAGGGGTACCTTCAACATGTAAAGTAGTGGGATAGGAATATCAGAAAACAGTAATACATTTTAATGTCTCATTCCCTCCTGACAATAATGGCTACAGGAGACAAAGAGCATAGTATGATACTCTTTTAGGGGGATGGAAACAGGTTTAGGTGTCTTAAATTCGGCTGATATAGAAAGTCTAGCAAATGGATTAAAATTAACAGACCAAGATATTTCACAAATTGTGCACTTACAAGCACAATGGTTACCTGCTATATGGGCATCACAAAAAGAGCATGTTAACTTTAACTTTCAGAAAAAATTCCTCCAACATTTAAATAAATCTTTAATTAGCAGACTTCAGTTTGATATTAATGTTACTACATTTGTAGACTGGACTTAAGTGCACATTACAGTCCATGTATGTACAAATGCAGGAAAAATTCTGTGCAAAGAAAACTGATGGTAAATAATGAATATGCTTGGCGTATGCTGTTCAGCAAATGGATAACACAAACCAATTGGGTACAAATGCATGGAGATCAGACAGTCTGTACAAATGCTTACTGTACAGGATGAGTGACACACTATAATGTTACAAAATCAAAGATAATGTATCAATTTGTGGTTTGACCATTGGTATTTGGTCCCCCAGTGTACCCATATCAATGCTGGTTACCTCACAGAGAAAGAAATCACATTGATTTAAATAAGAAAATGCATAAAATAGAGCACTATGCCCGTATTGCAAATGGTTTGATATGTGGACAGCACTGTCCAGTGTATGAACAATGTTTTTTTACAACACTCTGTAAATCTGTGTAAATGGACAATTTTGCCATCAAGTTTTAAATGTTCACAGAGATTGCTCCTCAATTCATTTGTATTGTTACAAATCAAAATATGAGTTTTTCTAAGCAGACACCCTTTATGAGATGTCTTAGTAATATCACTTATTTACTGTGGCATAACAAAACGCACGTGTTTACCCCAGAAAGTAAAATGTCCGTATCTTTTAAATGGAATCCTCGAGTATTGCCTCTTGTAAATATTAGTCTGTCTTTAGATTCTTTGCATGAAGTAATTATCAAAAGTGAGCAGTTAATCAAACATTTGTAAAAGGTTAATAAGACTATTCTAAGCCATAAATTAAGTTCTGTAATTGTAAAAAAACAAATTAATCAAGTTAGCTGAAAAAAAACTGAAGCAGACGGCCAATAATTGGTGGAACATTTTTACTGGATGGTCTGCAAAAGAAAAAAAAAATGTTATACACCCAGTTCTGGTAGTAATGCTTGTTATCACTGCATTAACTGTGTGGAATTGTGCTTTGACCTGTTGTATCAAAAGAAAGCTAAAGATTTTGTTTCCTAATGTGTTTTCTGTAAATCACAATGAAAATTATGATCTAACCAAAGAATACATATCAAATGTGAACGGTTTTTGTGTGTTTTTGAAACTGTTAGATACATTAAAGGGTTAAAAATTTATTTTCTGAAAATAAGTAGAAAAAGTAGGAAAAATAGAGTGTTAATTACTGTATATGTTTGGCATCCATTCTGTGTAATAATTGTTCCATGACTAGTAAAGGTGCAAGGAAAACTGCAGATAAGGATGACTCACTAATTTCTGACTAAGTACAGGTACAAGAACAACCGGAAACAAGGATGCCTCCCTAAGTCTGGAAGGTTGTCACATAATTCATCTTGAAACAGAACAAAAATCAGCTTATCAGCACACTTTATGACATCAAATAAAGACTTCAAAAGATTGCCAGTAAAGACAGGATCCAATGATACAAAAATTACAATAAAAGGATTGTAAACTAAATGGTGTCAGTTTGGGTATTTTGTAAGAACATAGTTCTGAGGTAAATGAAGAATTATCATCTGTATATTTATTGAAAAACAAACCTTGTACAGTAAAAGCTGTATGCTGTAATGTGTATTACGTGTCGTCTGTTAGTTATATAAGTTGTTTTATTAGTTACTGAACTCAAGTTGATTAAGTACAGTACTGAAAATTATACTTTTTAAAATTTAGCATTTGACATATGAGCTACTCATCTAAAGTGAGAAGACCCATATTTATACACACAGACACATACATATGTGTGTGTTTGTATGCGTGTGTGTGTGTGTGTATATATATATATATATATATATATATATATATATATATATATATATATATATGTGTGTGTGTTTGTATATATATATATACAGATATATCATATACATATATAAATATATGAATACACGTGTGCTTGTAAAACAAACTCCTGGTCCCCCATGAACTAAATGAAAATATAAAGAAGGGATAATTATCTGTGGCCAGAGGCAACTGAATCAGGCTTGAGATAATAAATTCATTATGGGGATAGCTTCTTAACTAGTGATTAGACTACAATAAAAAATAGCTAAAGATGTTATAAGTAGCATAACCAGCTAGAGGTTTACATGGTCTATACTTCCCTGAAACTTTATTCAAGATTTCACATTCAAAGCACTCAAACTCAGAGATTTAAGTTTCTCTTAACTCAATAAGTTGTCAAGTTCACAGGAATTCTGTAGTCACTGGCAGGCTGAAGCTATCTTAGGAGCATAAAAAAGGACTCATTCAACAAATATGAAAACAAGATTAATTCTTCTACATTTTTTAGTTTACCTCCCCTTTATCTGACTTCCTTATCTAAATCATGACAGCAAACCTCACAGTGCCATAATGTCACAGGAGGAACATGTGCATTAATATTCTTTCATTATTTGATGCCTGCTTGATCCTATTAGAAGTCAAGGGAGGGTAGGAGCTTAACCCAGCAACTCAGTGGCTGCAAGGCAAAGAACTAATCCTGCACATAATGCCAGTCTACTGTAAACTGCATAAAAACACATACACTGCCATTTGCACCACACAAATGAACACCTATAGGCAATCTGAAGCAGTGCCGGCTCACTTACAACATGTCTTTGGATGCAGGAGGAAGCAGGAGCAGATGCTGAAGGACACACAGATACTTGGAGAGCATGCAGATGCCACACAAAAAGAACCCTAGCCAGGAGCCACACTAGAGAACTAAACAGTATGAGAAAGTTGTGATAACCCTTGTATCACTATGTCATTAAAGTAAGTTTATGGTGGCCCATAATAGCACATAACTGCAGAAAGTACAGTTGTATACACTTACCATAAATGTAGATGTTCGATTGTATTCACTGTTGCAGTCATTACATTTGGGTTATCTGCCTGCAGGTAGCCCTCAGCCGGCCTGAATATCAAAGTCTTGGATTCCTGCATCAGATGCTGTCTCTTCTTCCATGACGTCAGGTCGTCAGGGATATAAAACATGCAGCCGGCGCAATTACATCAGTTTTTCTTGCCCCAGATGTCTTGTGCCCCCATAATGGGAAGCAACTATATGTTAGGTTCCACCTCCAACAAAAAGCAAATACACCAGAAAGCTTAAATACACCAAACAAGAAGGAAGGTAGAGCCAAGAGAAATCAGGGGGCTGGAGGGAGGGCAACCAGGACTGCAACAGTGAATATACTCGAACATCTACATTTATGGTAAGTGTACACAACTGTACTATGTTCTTCGTGTTTCACTGTTGCAGTCATTGCGTTTGGGTTGATTCCCAAAGCTAAGGAAGGGAGGAGAAATTTAAAGAGCATTAGGACCAGCTATTAAGCCCTGCAAGATTGCAGTGGCAAAACCAGCTCTTGAGTTAGAAAAAATAGGCATGTGGTAATACTTGGTGAAGGTATGTACAGAGCTCCAGGTAGCAGCTTCTAGGATGTCCATGGTAGGGACTCCTCTGAGGAAGGCTGTAGAGGCAGATCAGATGCAGCCCTGGTGGAATGTGATCTTATCCCCAGTGGGGTAGTTTTTCCATGGTGCTTATAGCAGAAATGAATGCAATGGGCTATCCATTTAGAAATGGTTTGCTTGAAATGGCCTTGCCTTCTCCCCCTGCAGCAAAGCCAACTAGCAGCTGTTCAGATTTTCTGAGAGGCTTGGTCTTGTCCAAATAAAATCTAAGTTGTCTGTGCACATCCAAAGAGTATTCGTTCACCTTTGTTTTGTGGGTTCTGGAAAGAAGTAGGCAAATGAATGGACTGATTTAGGGCCACACTAGACACCACCTAGGGCATAAAGGTCCTGAGGGAAACCCTGTCTGTATGGAAGATAATGAAGGGCTCCACTGCCATGAGGGCCTGTAATTCAGACACTCTTCTTGCTGAAGTGATGGCTAGAAGGAAGGCTGTTTTCCAAGAAAGGAATTTCAACTCTGCTGTTGCAGCTGGCTCAAATGGAGGGAGAGTGAGCGTTTTCAATACAAAGTTAAGGTCCCAAGCTGGAGTAGGGGCTCGCCTGGGGGTTCTTAAATTTTTGGCCCCTCTGAGGAACTGCTTTAGCAGGGAGTGAGAGAAGAGTGGTGGTTCAGTATTATAATGTGCTGAAATGGCAGAGGCATGAATTTTAATTGACGAGAAGGATAGGCCCTTGTGGAGCATTTCTGTTAAGTACTGAAGAATATGAGGTAAGCTGGGCACTGTTGTGCCCATCCCCTGAGTTTGGCTCCAGGAACAGTATTTTTTCCACTTTTCAGCGTAAGATTTTCTGCTGCTAGGCCTCCTTGCTTCCAGAATAACATCTAACACCTGCTTACTGAGGGATGCTATTGGAGAGCTCAAGGGATTAGCCAGGCTACAAGGTTGAGGGTTTGAAGATGAGGGTGCAGAATCTGGCCCGCCTGCTGGAACAGCAGAGAAGGTGTCTGAGGTAGGTGCCATGGCTCCAGCAGTATCATACTGCGCAAGAGGGGAACCAATGCTGGCGTGGCCAGTTGGGTGCAATCAGTATTGTCCTTGGTTTGTCTGTTTGATCTTTATCAGAACCTTCGAGAGGAGAGGCAGAGGGGGTAAGGCATAAACTGAGAGGCTTTCCTAGGTAAAGGATAGGGCATCCACTTTCCAAGCTTGACTGTGGGGAGTCCTTGTGCAGAATTTGTCCAATTGGTAGTTCTGGGGGGAGGTAAACAGGTCTATATCTGGAGTCCCCCATTTGTTCCTCAAGAGGTTGAATATTTTTGGTTCCAGTTTCCATTCATGTGGGTCCATGAGATTTCTGCTTAGGTCATCTGCCAGTGAATTTAGCTTGCCTGGCAGGAACTGAGCTTGTAGGTGCATTTGGTAGCACAAGGCTGTGTTCCACAGAGCCATGGCTAGTCTGCAGAGAGGGTACGAGTGGGTTCCCCCCTGCTTCTTTATGTATCACATAACTGTGGTGTTATCTGTCTTTAACAATAATTGTCCTGGAAGGATGTGGTCCTTAAAGGCTGTCAGGGAATTCTGTACCACTAACATTTCTTTTTAGTTGATATGTAGGTGCATCTGACTCGGGTTCCATTTGCCCTGCATGCACTACCCTGCCAAGTGAGCCCCCCATGCATAGTCTAATGTGTCTGTTGTTAGGGTTTGGGCAGCAGGGGGTAGATTGAAAGGGAGCCCCTTGTTGAGGTGGCAGGCCTCTGCCCACCAAAGGAACTCTGCCTTTATACAAGGAATGATAGGAATCATTGTTTCCAGGTCTAAGAATGCTGGCACCATAGACTTTTTAGATACCATTGTAGTTTCCTCATATGCAGTCTTGCATATGGAATTAGTAGAATGCAAGAGACCATGAACCCCAGGGCTTGCAGAATTTTCCTTGCAGATAACTGGGTCTTTGTGGCCAGTAGTTTGAAGTAGGCTGTCAAATAAACTTGTTTCTCTGGCGTGAGGAAAGCCATCTGGGAAGTTGTGTTCAAGCTTGCTCCCAGGAATACAATCTGATGGCAGGGTACTAGGTGAGATTTCTTTTCGTTTATGGTGTACCCCAGCGAGATTAGAAGTTTCTTTACAAATGCCAACTGTTTTAATAGCAAGTCCTGGCAGGCTTTCTGACTGAATCAGACAATCGTGCAGGTATGGGTATATTTGAATATTTCTCTGCCTGCAAAATGCAATGGCTGGAGGTAGACACTTTGTGAATACCCTGGGCGCAGTAGATAAGCCAAAGGGAAGTATAGAGGACTGATAGTGCATGGAGCCTGCTCTGAAGCATAGGTATTTCCTGCAAGATTCCCTTATTGGAATGTGCAGGTAAGCTTCCTTTAAGTCTAAGGTTGTCAACCAGGCATCATTGCCCAGCATACAGAGCAGCTGTTGAAGTGTTAGCATTTTGAATTTTGGGATTACCAAAAAGGTGTTTAGAATAAAGAGGTCCAGGATAGGGTGCCAGTAGCTGTCTTTTCTGGGTACCAGGAAAAGTCTTGAGTAAAAACCTTGTCCCCTTTCTTCTGCTGGGACAGGTTGAATAGCCCTGATACTTAGAAGAGAGAGAACCTGCTGTTGAGTCTCTGCCCACTGATTTGGGGGTAGGTCTGGCCAACCGTTTGGGGTTGGTAAGGTGTGGAAGTAGAATCTGTATCTTTGGAAAACTATATTTAAAACCCATTAATCCTGGATAATGAGTTTCCAGTTTTTTGCATGTAGGGCGAGCTTTCCTCCTAAGGGAGCAGGCAGTTGAGCAGGGCTTGGAAGGGTTAAGGTTAAGTCATTGTGACATTTTCCATGGGGGGGTGTCTTACTACTTTCAGCTTTGGAAGTGGGAGCCCTCCACTGCTCAGGCCTGTGTGTAGCCTGAGACTGCAAAATAGGTGGTCTGCTGTTCCTGGGTTTGGACTGAGAAGGCCTGGAAGAGACGGGAAAGGACCAATTCTTAGAAGGCCAATGCCTACTAAATCTGGGAGGCTGTACTTGCAGGAAATATTTAACAGTTTGCATAGATTTAGCTTTTTTCTCCATCTTTTTAAGGACTTCTTCTGCTTTGCTGCCAAACAGGTGGTCTTGGTTTAAGGGAGCATCCAGTAATTTAGCTTTAACATGATCTGGCAAGTTTTGCTCCTTAAGCCAAGCATGCCTTCTAAGTACAGACCCAGTGACAGCAGCCCTGCAAGATGCTTCTAAAGAGTCAAAACCACATTGCAAAGTATGTTTACCAACTTGTTCAGCAGAATGCATTAAATCCTGTAATTCTTTATGTTCAGCACAGTCAGGAATCAACATCATTTTCTGTTTAAGTAGTCCCACAATATGCTGCTGATACTTTAACATATGAAACTGGCAATTTAAGGCCCTAATGGCCAAAGTAGCAGAAGTGTATACCTTCTTACCCCATCTGTCCAAGGCCCTGGAATCACTATCAGACAGGGTAGGGGTTTTGTCAGCAGTAGCCTTAATGCCCTTTGGTCCTTGGGAAATGGTCTCTGGATCCGCAGTAGGATTCTTGAAGAGGAACTTGTGAGAGTCAGGTACTCTGTAATACCTGTCAGGTTTTCTGGGAGATGGAGGTAAAGTGTCTGGGGCCAAGCTAGATTCCAAGAAGGCATTATCTACAATGTCCAGAACAGGAGGGATAGCTAAAGGCCTGTATTGAAGGAGGAGTAAAAATTCCCTAAGCCTCTTTTTGGAGTCAGAGTAATCCTGGCTTTCCCAGCGGAAATGCTCCCTAAGAGTGTGCAAGGTTTCACCAAAAGAAAAATCTTCTGGAGGGAAAGCAGAAGGAATAGAATCCTCTGCATCAGAATCCTCATAGGTACATAAGGGCAAATCCTGGTAATCAGAAGAAACAGAAATTTCATAATCCTGATCAGAAGAATCAGAAGGAAAATCAGTTCTAGGTCTCTTAGAGGGGAAAGCTGCCTTCCCCTAATTAAAGTAATAAGGTCTTCAGCCATTCTAAGCATTTGTTTTTTAGGCATATGGGCCTGACCATGTGGTTTGGACATCAGTTTTCTAGGCGTGGGTTGAGTTTTAGGCCTTGATGAAGAAGATGGCGTTGGTTTAAAATGCAAATCTGTAGGCCTGAATACACCCTCAGAAGCTAGTGCCTGCACAGCGGCTCCAGACACATCCAAGGTAGAGACATCTGTAGGTTCCATAGTCGAAGAAGCATCTCGCAGCATACCGGACTCCGAATGGGTCTTAGTAGAGGTCTGCGAATCTGAAGTAGCGGGTATCAGGGGCTGTGAAAGCACCTCACTGACTACCGGCGAACTGGCGACTAGCTTAATGAAAGCATCGTTAGCAGTTTTGGACCTATGCGGTCTGTCACTGTCTTTATCATTATGTTTTTTCAGAATATTGGTAGTCAGATGGCTTATCAAAGGCATTTCTGGATAGTTAAACCGAGTACCAAAATAATTTGCTGAGAAAATAGACCAATGATGAATAGTTCAGGGGTTGAATAAGGCACAAAACTGACAGCAAGGGACGTCGTGGTCTGGGCCTAAGCAGGGAATGCAGTATGAATAAAAATCTTTATGAGGTATTTGCTCTCCACAGGTAAGACAATTGTTAACTTTTACTGGCATTGGTTTAGAGCAAGAAAAAGGATCTCCAATGGGGTACTTAGCTTTTTCCGAAGACATCGATTCTGAAACTCGAAAACGAAAATTTCAGGAGTCGGCCGACCGGCATTTGCGAACTGCTTCTGCTTCGGGCACCGCATGGCAAGAAAGACTGATGTAATGGCGTCGGCTGCATGTTTTATACCTCTGACGACCTGAAGTCATGGAAGAAGAGACAGCATCCGATGCAGGAATCCAAGACTTTGATATTCAGGCCGACTGAGGGCTACCTGCAGGCAGATAACCCAAATGTAATGACTGCAATAGTGAAACAAGAAGAACATCTGCTATGGCTTTGTAATGCTGATCACTGAGGACTTACCTGATAATATGTACTCAGTTCCTTGCCATTTGATGTAAAAGTCAACAGACCACTGGCAGTATCTACTGTGCATCCAATCTCCAGGCCATTATTGTTACGGCCCTGTCCAGGACTCATGCTCTCTCCAGCCCATACCATATAGCAATTGCTGCGTTTGATGCTGCAGGATGAAACATTGGTTGATGTGCAGAAAAACAGATAGACAAAAATAGTTACTTCACAGGAATAGAATAAAAATTCTTTATATACTGCTAGATAAAACTTGCATATCTAGTAAAATAAACTAAGCAACAAGTCCACGTGAGTGATACATTCTTAACTCTCAAAGACATTGGCACACTTAGATTCTCTACACTTGTCTGATCATAAAAGTGTATGAATTTGCAGATTACTGATTTGAAACTACCTGATTATTCCTTCCAGTCACTGCTAGTATTTGCCCCCTTGCAAAAATATTTTTTTATTTTTTAAATAGTTTTATGAAGCTTCAAGGTTTTGTTTTATCTGACTGAAGTTTCAGTGATATGAAAATCAATGAAATGTATGGAAGACAGTACACTTATTGTGTGTGTATGTGCATATACGCATGTGTGTGTCTGTACATAGACATATAAATTTATACATATATATATATATATATATATATATATATATATATATATATATATATATATATATATATAATATCTATCTATATATACATATATATATATACATATATATATATATATATATATGTAGAACGGATCCCTACAGATCCCCGACGGCACTTTCTGCCGAAGCAAAAATCACTGAACATACATAACCGAAAGTGCTGTTCACCAAAGCAGTACTTTTGGTTATGTATGCTGGTTGTGCTGGTCGCACTACGGTGTGGTTAAGGGAGAATTCCCTTTTCCCCACTGTAGTGCGACCTCGGAGTGGGAATATAAAAGTAGGGGGCTTGCCCCCCTGCATAAAAGAAGATTTATTGTTTTTTGTTTTTTTTTTCGAACGGACTTTAACGAAAGCACTTTTTTGGTGAAAGCGCTTTCATTAAAGTGCGTTTGGTTATTGTGGATTCAGACTATTCAACTTTCGTTCAATAGTCCTAGATATATATAGATAGATAGATAGATAGATAGATAGATAGATAGATTGACAGATAGATAGATAAAATACAGATATATACACATGGGTTCCCTTCATAATTTCGAAATACTGAAATCACAAATTTCAGTATTTCAAAATTATAAGACTGAAGCCTTGAAATCCCAAAACACCAGAAGGATGAAATTCACAATCACGAAGTATGGAGATTTTGAATTAGCACTTCTGGTGTTGCAGTGTGTGAATGATTAGGTGTTAGTTCGGGTATGTATCTATGTGTAAATGTGTTGGTTAGGGGTTTTAGTGTATGTCAGTGTGTGTTGTGACTGTGATGTGTGTGTGCGAGGGACTGTAAAATGTGTGGGTGTGAGTTACCTCTGTGTGTCTGATTGTGCGATCTCGGAGTTAGTATATATATAAGTAGGGGGGTGGGGGGTGAAGCCCCCCACATGGGGGGTGCAGTGGGGCTTGCCACCTGTTTTTATGTGGTCTAGGTTTGTCTGTGTGCTTGTGTGGGGAAGTTGTGTGTATGTTTATGTGTGTGCTCAGTGTATAGTGTAGGTTCGGGATTTTGAGTTTTGTGGTTATGGGTTTTTGGGATTTTAAAGGTTTCGGCTATGTAATTTCGAAATACTGAAATTCGGGTTTTCAGTATTTCGAGATTTCATAGTGAACCCATACACATACATGCATGCATACATATACACACACATATGCACACACACACACACACACACACACACACACACACGCGTGTGTGTGTGTGTGTGTGTGTGTGTGTGTATGTATATATATATATATATATATATATATATATATATATATATATATACAGATGCACACATACTCGTATGTGTGTGTGTGTGTGTGTGTGTGTGTGTGTGTGTGTGTGTGTGTGTGTGTGTGTATGTAAGGAATTATGACATTCCATCAAGAAGGCAAAAAATGAATAAATCCATCAAAATGAAAAAAAAAATCAGAATTCAATATATAAAAAAAAAAAACACATTTTTTTCTAGGGGCAAGCTGTTACTTATATATATCAACTCTAAGACTGCACTACAGTTGGGAA
Organism: Protopterus annectens; assembly: GCF_019279795.1. Classification (NCBI taxonomy): domain Eukaryota; kingdom Metazoa; phylum Chordata; order Ceratodontiformes; family Protopteridae; genus Protopterus; species Protopterus annectens. Next base: position 822,372,790 of record NC_056727.1, read on the forward strand.
AGAACAAATTCCCCAAACCCCACTCTTCCACAATCTCACAAACATAAAAACCACTAATATCATATCAGTTCCCTTTTGATGAACTGTGCTGCCTTTTCTTAAGTTCATCAAAAGCAGCCAATGATCAAACCTCTTTAGTCCCATATATATACTTATTTATACACATACACACATAGATCTATGTAAAGCTTTTTGCAAAGTCTAATGAATATTTACCCAGATATACTACTAGGTAAGAAAAGCATTTGTTTTCCCTCTTACTGTTTTGCTTTTTACTTCAGAAATAAACAGTTTTTATGTGCACATATGGTACAAAAAAAGCACATTTTATAGTATTTTAATTGAGCACCTTTCATGAACCTTTCCTTTTTCATCTCCAAGTGTAACTGTCACAGTTCGAACTTTTTCCAGGTCAAAAGCCATGTCATACTGATGAAAGTCAGATGTAATCCAACCAACCCAGACATTTGTAGGTTCTTGGCCAGGGAATATTCTCACAGAGTAGTAATACTGAAGACAGAAAAAAAAAGTAAGGAAACTTCAGTTTCAGCAGTAAAACACATTAAAAAGCTAAATTCAAAACATGTACTCTTGTTGCTGAAAACAATTTTGCTGTGACTTGTATCACCATTTAAGGACATTTCAAGAAAGTCTGTCTTAACAGTTTTACACTAAATTCAAAAACTAAGAGAAGAGACTTTCAGATGAGTTATTGAGATGTTTCAAATATATAACCTGATTTCCTAGAAAAAAATAGAAAATTACATAATGAAATAGATATTGCAACTTTTCTGCAAAAATTTAGTTCCTATATCAACATTTTCTTACAATTCAATGTCAACATAGTTCACAATAAAAAAAGTTGCTCTTTAAAACAACATTCCTTACTCCTCAGCATACAAATTTCCACAATTTTCAAACAAAACATGATTATATCTTATCAACAATTCTAATATTGTAATGAACATTTTGCGCAAATTATGCTTGTTTATTCTGTAAACCTCTGCTTATTTCTTTGGTGAAATGGGGAATATTATTATTACTATTATTAATATCACTATTATTATTACTACCAATTTCATTATTACTGATTATTACTATTATTATTAATATTACCAATATTATTATTGCTATTATTAGTACTACTGACATTATTATTATTTTCTTTTTCTTTGTTGACTAGTCATTAGACAAAGGCAGCCAGACATAGCCAATTTTCAGTGTATGTGCATGTGTCTTTGTGAGTGATGGGGGAATGGGATAGGGAAAAGTCCCAAGAAGATTACAGTTACGTAACATGACAAAACATGAAATGCATGACATACAGTGGGATAAGCACTCAAAACACCAGTGGGGTCTTGCATTACCATGTAAAATTAACAATGTATTATATGTTTATGGTGGAAAAAAAAGGAAAAATAGCTTGGGAAGGGATGATGAATATGCACATCTGGATATGACAGAGACAGAAGCTGTACAAGTAAAGGAGAATGTGGGCAAAACTCAGAAGTAAATAATAGTGACTACTTATGTGAGTGCTAATAGAATGCAAGGAATAGAAGGGGTTAAAGATGAACGAGGGTAAACAACTAACGAAACTAGAAAGAGTATGGAACAGAAAGTGAGGATGAAATTCCAGTGAGCAAGCAGGAGAGTACTGGAAAAAAAAGAACGATAAAGTAGAATTGTGCAGAAGGGAGGGAAGAGTTAAAGGTTTCCTGTAGGTCAACGATCTACATGACAGCTATGAGATAAATTAGAAGGCAGGTATGCTGAAGTAGGAAGAGAAGTTGGAGAGAAGCTGAGGTGAAAGAAACTACCAAAGAGGAAAGAAAAGCCTTTACTATGATGTGGTCTGTGTGCCATACACAAGGGGTAAAAGGGAGACATCTCAGAAGATATAATATTACGATAGCAGACAACATATATTAAGCCAGAAAGCTAAAGTAACATCATAATAAATTTGCCACTGTGGCAAGTTTTTAAAGAATCAGGGCATTTTATAGTGTTCCTTGAAGTTCTACTCCAATTTATACACTAAAAAGTAATATCAGATGAGTAAGCAGAGTCACCAAAGTTGTTGTATCACTTGAGTACCTGCAGTAAAAGCAAAGCAAATTACATTATTTGCTTCTCTAGTACTTTGTCTGGCATTAATGACTGAAATGAAGGGCAGAATTTTTGCAGAGGATCTTACCTAGAAATTTTTGCAGAGGATCTTACCTTGTAAACTATGTTCTGGCAACTAAACACCGACCCAGTTCAGTTTAATGCATTCAAACATTTGCAGTGATTAGAATGAGATTACATACTGGTATTGAACCTACCTATTATGTAGTAGGAGGGGTCCAGTTTGCAAAACATAATGGTCTTTATAACAGTGCAGCAGTTAAGGAGGTACAGTAGCACATAGAAGGACGGATGTCATTCCACTGATAAGGTTGTGTTCTGCTCTGGATAGAATACCAAGGATTCACAAATAAAACCAAGAACCAAGGCAGGATAAAATCCACAAAAAACAGGACCGAAAGGTGACATCCATAAACTCAGTCAAATTGTATTTAACGCTTTCGTCAGCATATATCAGTTGACTTCTTCAGAATAATGTTTATTCTGAATAAGTCAACTGATATATGCTGACGAAAGCACTAAATAAAATTTGGTCGAGTTTGTGAAAGTCACCTTTTGGTCCTGTTTTTTTGTAGAATACCAAGGTATTTGATGTTTTTACTAATCACTTTTGGATGAATTGTAATGCTTTAGGTCTTGATTTAAAATGGTGTCTAACAGCATTATATTAGGCACTTCACTACATGGTGAAATGATTAGGTCTAGGAATGAATGGATTTATACATCCTTAGGTAGTTATTAGACATGTTGTCCAGGAGACCACTGAGGAGCCTAGCCAATTTTCCCAGTTTCCCCAGAACACTGTCTGGTTAAATGACTTGTTCAGAGTAATACAGTAAAGAAATAAAGACCAAAGGAATCAAACCCTTGACTGCATGAAGAGGCCTGCTAATTGCTCATTGCCTTAATCCTTTGCACTAACTGACAGATCCAACATATAACGTCCATTTAGATTTGGTAGGCCTCAGGAGATAGCTACACTCATGCTGCAAGCAATTAAGTGTAGTAAAGCCTATATGTAACTGACCTGGGGAAGTTGAATGTGCTAGTAAGGAGCATGGGATAGCTTTGACATCAGCATATTGCATAAAAGTTACTTTACTGCAGAAAGACTCCAGTCTGTTCACCAAAACTGAAAAGAGGGGAGGGCCAAACACTCAATCCCGTGATAAGTCATGCAGTATATCTATATGCAGGTTACAGTTTCCCCACTTGGCTTGCTCGTCTCCTATTTTGGAAGAAATTGATGAACCAATCTATGTATTCTGGATGGCTGTCAGTATGAATCAGTCACTCAAGGAACTAGTGCACTATAAAAGACCTAGGAGTAAGACTTTCAGGCAAAACATAGCAACCGAGCGACTACAAGACAGTAAGTGGTTAGGTTTCAAGTCATTTTGAGACATACTAAATAGATTAAATGTAACTCGTAACCACCCAGAATGGCTGACAGAGAAGCTTACAATATGCTGATAAATATTCTTCCATATTAAAAACCTTTCAAAAATATCCCCACTTTTAAGAGTAATCTCCAGGGGCTTAAAGAGACTTATTGCAGATTACAGTGTTTAACGATAAGCTTGATCATAAACATGCTTATTTCAGACACTAGATTTCTGATTTAAATCTTTGCAGCATTGTCTATTTTTTCATTAACAGCATTGATGGAAACTCCCTTATTCCAGTGGTCATATTTTCAGATATGACCAAAAGTTCTGATGCAGTTAGACAAAATTCCTTAAGCTTTGTCCACATTTTTTGCCTCACACAGCATTTATACAGGAATCAGTAACTACTCGGCTGGTAAGATACACTATGTAGAAGAATACAAATAATAGAAATGTAATTGTTCATAAAGCGCTCTTAAATATCTAGGATCTGTGCTATAGTCATCTATCTGCTCATGACTTCATTTGGTTGTCAGCTGGTAATTCAGTTTCAGAGTCTAAGTACTATTCAGTCATTCATTAATAAAGCAAAAAGATGAGCAAAGTTATGGTACTGGGAAAAATATCAGAAAATACTCTGGATTCCTCAAAATGTTCTCATCAGGTTTTTAATAGATGAACATATTTCAGAATGATGGTTTGTAAAATACTGTTTTTAAGAAGCTTAACAAATTAGTAATGCATTTTTTTAAGATGACACTGTAGTCATTATAAAGAATAAGGTATTATTTGCCATATTTAGTTAAAAGATTCTTATTCAAGCATTGTGTTTTCAAAGGTAGCTTATTTATTTCTCATGTATGGGACTATAATACTGTCAATGACCACAGACTAGTGGTGTTGTGCTATGTTAAGTTCTGTCACTAGTTTATAATTCACTTCTTATCTTTGCAATTTGTAGGAAGAAACATTAGCTATACTGCGGTGGTGGTGCTGCGGTAGCATTGTCACCTCACAGTTAGACGTTGCCCGTTCGATTCTCAGAGCGTCTTCTGTGTGGCGACATGCATGAATGGGCATTCCTTTGTTGCAGGTTGTGCGTTAGGCCCGGCAAGCCAATATGTAAAAATCTACTGCCAATCATTAGTGGACCGGAGTTCCGCTGTGGTGACCCCTAACAGGGAAAAGCCAAAAGACACAAGACAAGGAAGAAACATTAGCTGTCTTCCAGAATTACAGTTTAGACAGGAAACTATGAATTTAAATCACATGGAAATCAATTACCAGTTACAGTTACATCAGTATTTATCCAAAATAACTTATTTTATGAGACATCATTTATCTCTAAAATACTTGATAACATTTTATTATAATTCTCCCCAAATCATATCATACTTGCATTAATATAATGCATAGAAAATTGTGTAAGATAATGACAGTAGGAAACAGTAGAGAAACAGTAGAGAGTGGATCTTTTAATCTGGTAATTGTTTTCATGCTTTGATATTTTGTATATGTTTTGGTTTGTTTATTCAGTTTAATGTAATTTATACTTGTTGCCTTATTTATGGGATGTCCACAATGGTAATTCAAGTTTAAAATAGCATAAAAAATAAAACAAAATGGTGAGGTATTTCATAACCTTGACCTCCTATACTAATTATTTAGTTTCAGTGTATTTATTACCTGCTGGTGACGTCACCTTAGAAGACCAAAATCAACATTTGCAAACAAGTTTTTATTATGCATTTTATCAAAATCATGTTAATCATGATAATCATGTTTATATATATATCAATATTTTATGTCCTGTATTTTATTCTTTATTGACCTTTACTTGGATAATTTTACTTGCTGTAAGTACCCACCTATGCACCTTTTTATATGTTTGAATTGTATGTGCTATAATCTACTGAATTTTGCTTGCCTTGAGGCTTAGGCATAGCTGAAAACAGTATTTGGATTGGTGCACTTACTGAACATACAGTAAATAAATACATACATTAAATGCTCCTGATTTGAAATGGAGACTCCACTGTTCAAACAACATAACTTATCCCTGCCTTACAAAGTTACCTTTTTACATTGATCAAGAAACTATATCTTTTGTCCAAACTACATCTAGATTTTGTTCTTCAGTGTTTATTCATTGATATGCTTGTAATGTTATGTCCAGTATTTACTGTTCCCTCAGTATAAGACTGCGCCACTGTATGATGCATTTCAGTTTCAGGTAAGTGAAACATTCTTTCACAGAGTTGTGCTCCCTGTAGGCAGGTTGACAGCATGCAGATAATGGTATAATATTTGAGAAGGCATATCTTCTGCTGTGGGTCAACCATAGTATTGTCAATAATTAGACTTTGAAATGCAAAATCAAACACTGACTACTTTGAACTGCTAGTGAGTTATTTTCATTTAGCAATGAGTTTGTCCCATTTTTGTATCTCACTATATGCCTAGTGAACTGTGTAGAATCAGACCATCTTTCAGCTAGTAACACATGCTATGATTGATTAGGGATTGTATGGTTTTCTTCATGTCTGATGAAATCCCTTGTGCTGAGTAGCCACAGATTTGAATTTTACTTTGCATCACATGTTATGCTGTACCAGTGCTTAAAGGTACTAGCTATAGTGTCCCAATACCAGCAAAGCTTTGTGATGCAGTGCTGTTTGAAAGGCTCTGCACAGTAAATGAAAATTATTAAAAGGCACCGTATTCTGTCATGTAAAAACATTCAACTGTTTTAAAAGGTAAGGATAGATAGCAAGGAAGGCAATCACTAGTTAGCAGACTTGAGAACTATTTAGAAACCAAAAATTAAATTTCTCTTGACTGGGTAGATTCACTGGATAACAGCTACCTATTTTGATAAAGTGACATGAGGTGCTATAAAATACATGGCAATTTCTAAGAACAGTGAAAACCTCATTAAGCCGAATGGCAAATGCTTATACTGTTGCAAATGCAAGCAAATGTGCCTTGTAATGATGCTACACTGTAGTGTCTGCTGCTTTTGAATGTTACATATGAGATGGAGACCATAACCATTTTGCTACCCCCCCCAATATCATGCATTAATGAAAAAGTGCACTGTTGACTGATACTGCATATAAAATCAGTAGCAAATTAAAGTGCGATCACTACTCAGTCCATCAAAACAACCTCAACACAATTTTTTAGATAAATCTCTAAGAGAAGTGTTTAGCTTGTATAACCTATCACTTATTATTTCAAGACGTGAAAGGTCATTGTTCATACAAATTACTGGTGTTAATCTTCACTACCACATCTCACATACTGCATTATTCTTACTAAACTGTGACCTGTGTAATGATATGCCCATTCAAACTGAGCCTCACCCATTTATCAATGAAGAGAGAGGTGCAATCTATGCAAATGAAACACACCAAAGGTGAGACACATAAGTCATCATTTTAAATGAAAAACTGCTTCCAAGGAATAACAGAGGATACATTGCAAGTGGAATTACTTGCTTTATGTAAAAAGCATTTGCATATTTAAATTATATGAATCAAAATCTGTAGCATAATCTGTGATAATTGCAGTGCAACAAACATTGTAACAACACTTGGATTTGCATGTCTTGTTTAGCAGATGTGAATGAACAGCTTGTATAAAATATTCATAATGATAACCTGAGCTGTAACATCCCTGCTGCTCCTATACAAAGTATGAGGAAGGTGAAAATATACAGTGACGTTCGCAAGATAAGGCTTGCAGGACTGTAATGAAATGATATTCTTACTATATTTACACCAGTTTTGCTGTGTATGTTAATCTAAATTATCACAATAATCTTGTGTTTTAATAGAAGTTATAAAAACAGTGGCAAAAGCTGATCACATGTTATTTAGGAAACCTAAGCAAAGTAATGAGTCAGGTCTGTGAAAAGAAATTAGCAGTCAGAGTGAAGCTTTGTTCAGGACTTTCTTGCCCAAAAGTGAAGAAAAAAAGAGAGAGCATATGTATCCTGAACCTTTAAAAGATATACATGATAATAAATAACTTTATATCCCAACAATTAACTAACTGCAAAAACAGGGGGCGGTGGCTGCAAGTGGCTACTGCAGCAGTGAGAAATTTAAACGTCCTGTTATAGGTAAGTGCAACTTAGACAACCGTACAATGGTCATCATTCCACTGGTGCAGTAGCCTTACATTATATGGACTGATTAGTAAAGCCTATCCAACCTAAGAGGAAAAAGGATATGATCAAGGAGCCCCTGGAGGATGGTCCCAGAAAACCCTGTCCTGCAACTAGAAAAATAATCCAATTTGTAATACCTCTAAAAGCATATAGAGAGGACCATATAGCTGCATCTAGAAAACCTCTAGAGTCCTCCTTTCCAATATGCCATTGAAGAACCCAAGGCTCTATTAGAATGAGCCCTTTGCTGCCTGGAAGTGATTTACAGTGGTGGGAATAACAAAAGGGAATAGCTAAGGACATTCAAGTGGAAACAGTCTGTTTTGACATGAGATGTCCTTTCTTTGCCCCACATTAAGAAAACGATATCTGATCTGCTTTTCTAAAGGATTTAGTTTTAAGATAAATGTCCAGAGTATGTAGAAACCTTTCTCCCTGAGAATCAAAATAGAACATTGAGAGAATCATGGCTTGATTCACAGAAAACTCTGAAACAACTCTGGGTATGAATGAGGAATTTGTTCTTAATATGACCCTATGGAAGACCAGACAGGATTCTCCTACTATGAGAACTTGCAACTCAGATATTCTTCTTGCAGATATTAGAGCAATGAGAAGAACAGTTTGCCATGTAATGAGCTTTGTCTGCTTGATGAGCAGGTTTGAATGGAGACATGGTTAACTTCTTCAAGAGGTTTCAGGAGGTCTCAGGTACAAAACTCCACTTAGAAATAGTTTTAGTAAAATAAAGAGCAGAAAGTGAAGGATCTGAGGGCAAACTTGCTGAAATGGATGCAAGATGTACCATAATAGAGGAATAAAATCAGCCAAAGGATAGTAACTTACACATATTTAAGCACCAGTGATACATAATCACTGATGGAGCCCTAGTTATTAGCTAGGCACAAACTAGAAAATCTTTTCCACTTGACTACATAAGACTTCTTAATAGCAGGTTTTCTTGTTTTCTTTAATACCTGCTGTATGTCCTCAGGAACAAGGTGCCTAAAAGGAATCGGAAATGAATCATCCATGCAGTTAGAAGATGTTGAAGATTTTTGTTGTACCAAACTCTCCCTTTCTTGTATGAGTAGGTCTAGTTTGTGATGAAGCATGTTGTGATTGCTTTTGGCCAATTCCATAAGAAGGGAGAACCAATGCGCCTGGGCCAAAAGGGAGTCACTACAATTATTGTTGGTGAGTCCTTCTCAATCTTAATCTGAATCTTCAGAATTACTATGGATATCAATCAAAAAGGATGGAAAGTCATAAATGAATATTCCCAACCATGGGAAAGAAAAAATATCTGCTTTCCAGAATTGTTTGCAAGGAGTTTTGGACCAGAATTTGTTCAGTTGTCTGTTTTAAAAAGAGGTAAACAAATCTACTTGAAGTGTTCTCTACAAATGCATCAATTCCTGGAAGATTTCCTTATTCAATTTCCATTTGAATGGTCTGTCCTGGTCCTACTCAGCTCCTCTGCCACCATGTTATACTCTAAAGGAACATAAGATGCTAGGAGGGTGAAAATGTGCTGAAGAGCTACCTCTGAACCCATCATAGCCAGCCCTTGTGCTCCCTTGCTTGCTTATGTACCCCATCTCTGTGGTGTTGTCTGTAACCACCATAATAGGTCCATGGATGATGAAGAGATTTTAAGGCAAGGATCACAGCCAATATCTTTCTGACACTGATGTGCTTTGGTTTTTCTGAGGACTTACATAGGCCTTGTACCAGTACCCCACAGAAACTGTCCCCCCAAGCACAATCTCAGGTGTCTGTAGTTATAGATTGGCTTGGAGATGGGGTGGGGGGGTGGATAGCTGAATTTGTTCCTATATGTAGCCTCCACCACTGCAGTTCCTTTTTGATAAATCCCCAAATTAGAATCTGAAATTCCAAAGGATGCAAATGTTAGGTCCGTGTATTTTTTGGAAACCACTGAATCTTTCTCATGTGTAACCTGGTTAGAGGAATCATAGACACCATGACCTTAGGTTCCTGAGATAATCTCTCACTGATGTATGAGACATATCTGAGAAGCTCATAAACGTGGCCAGATAAAAATCTATCTTATCTTATGACAAAAGGATCTTTTGCTGAGAGGTGTCTATAAGACAGCCTTGAAAGACAATCCCATTGGTGTGATGAAGGAAGATTTCTGAACATTTATCTGGAATCCCAGACTGGTCAGATGAGAACAGAGCCATGACTCCTAACAACTGGAAAAAGAAAATATAAAGATGAGCAAGTCATCTAAATTATGAAATATGTGAATGTCATTCAGTCTGCAATGCACTATGACTGGAGCTAGACACTTAGTAAATATCTTATATTTAACCCAAAGGGTACTGCAGAGAACTGATAGTGAGACCTAGACACAGAAAATCTGATAAAATTGATAAAGCCTTGGGCTACCAAAAAACTTACTTGAGGAATGAGAGATCAACATCTTGAATTTTGGTACTTTCACATACAGATTTAGAAAGGAAAGATTTAGAACTTGTCTCCAAGAAGACTCCTTTGCTACAAGAAACATTTTGGGATAAACGCCATTGCCCCATTGAACTAATAACACAATTTGTATGACTCCTAGTGTGAGAAAATGCTGAATAAACTGAGGAAAAAATGTTTGGTTCGAGAGGTGGGGAAGAACTCTCCTGAAAACAAGTATTTGTATCCAATAACCCCCTTTTTTCCTTTCTGAACCACTTTTAACATACAAGACTCAAACAATTTGTTGCCAAAGGGGAATGTACAGATCCAGTTTCTGGGACAGATTTTAAGCGACAAGGGTGGAAAGGGGGAAGGAGCTTGTACAGTCATTCTGAAGTATCAGAATGCCACTTATTAGTAAACGACCCTCGTTTCTTTTTATTCTCTTCCTGCCATCTCTTTCTGGTTCCTTGTTTGGCTTGAGAAAGCAATGATTGCTTGCTCTGCCTTTTAGAAAGAAAAGAGGATTTTGGAGATTTCTTGGAGGGGGTCTGAAAAATCTTGGTAACGTCATGTATTAATTTCCCTCTCTCCTCAATTTGATTGAGGACCTCAGCAGCAGATGGGGTCAAACAAAACCTCCTTATCTAAAGCTGAATTAAAATTTTTCAGACCTTACGTCATCAAAAAACTTCTGATTATGTACCTTAGCATATTTCCTCAACACTGTTGCAGTAGCAGTGGCCCTACTTACAGGATCTGCTCAATCATACACACTCTTTAAAATATGTTTTGATAACTAAATATTTTAGAAAAAATGGAATTCAGATAGACACTACATTCAAGAGGAAGTGCAGCAGATAATTCTCTCAAACTCTACAAAAGAGAATAAACTTCCACGTGAATCTGAAAATTGGAAGAAAAAAATATTCTCTTACCAATCATTTGAATGCATTTTCTTTCTTGCCCACAAATAGTCCTTTTTAGGACTCACACATAGCAAAAGAGAAGATCTGTTCAAGAAGAAGGACAACGGAGATCGACACCACCGCGGAACACCGAAGGACACAACAGCAGCTCTTCCCAGAGCCCATTGTGTCCATACACAAAATAGCTCTTCTCAGAGCTCACGTGGATCTGCACCTTACACCAAACAGCTCTTCTCAGAGCTCACAGTACACCAAACAGCTCTTCTCAGAGCTCAAAGAGATCTGTACAAGCTCTGTTAAGAGCAACCGGAGACACATTGAAGAATAAAACAAAAAAGTTCTTATTAGAGCTACCACCAACACCCGAACAGGCATTCAAAACAAAAATTGGCCCTTCTCAGAGCTCACAGAAATCTGTATCAGCTCCGGTAAGACCAACCGGCGGCACAGACACAGCTTCGGTGAACCAAACAAAACAGTTCTTTTTAGAACTACCGCATCTGCCCGAAAGGGCATTCAAAACACAAAACAGCTCTTCTCAGAGCTCATAGAGATCTGTAACAGCTCTATATAGAGCTCCAGCTGCCCACAGGGCTAAAGCATACACATGGAAATCTGTTCACCGTTTAGGATCAAGAGTGAAAGGCATTGTAAAATTGGTTATTCCTTCCCTCCGGGCAGGCATCACTCAGTATCGAAAACCCAAGAGGTCCACACCTATTTTTGTGGTTTTATTACACATGATAAGGACTGGAAGAAACCAAGAGTATATTCCCAGCTGGCAAGGACACAGATATGGATGCAAGGTCATACGTGACGTGGGAAAGCAAATATCCGTTAGTTTGAGAAACTCTGTAAAGTCTAGCTGCCTTTTTAGGCACTGAAGGTTGAGAGCCAGGATTATTACAGGCAACATTAAATACATTCTCCAAAACTGGCACTACAGGCAGTATGAGAGTAGAATGAGGAATAAATACTTGTGACGTATCATGATATTGCCACAGTTCAGAAGGAATACCCACCTGTTCTCATAAAACCACCTCATTCATCCTGGCTATTGTCTTTGAAAAGAAAAAAAATTAAGGGAGTTAGGAGGGCTCTGAAGACCAAGTTTCCTCTGAATCAGAGGTTCGGGCTTGGGAATTTGCAGGAGAAGCTGCTCTGTCCATATGACATGTTTTCCTCAGGAATATCTCTGTTGATGAACCATTGGCAAAGAAAATAAGGGACTCATAAATTCTAAGATATAATTGATATGGTAGTCAAGAAAAGCTGGCTCTATTTTCAGATGATACTATTTTATACATGAGAAAAGCAGAAAGAGACATTACAATGTTGTGGAACATTTTGAGACAATTTCATATCTTTTTGGGACACTAACTTAATGAAGCTAAAACAAAGTCAATAGCGATAAATTATGTTCCCACACATGAATTGGTCCAGCAATATCCATATTTATGGGGACAAGATAAAATGAAGTATTTAGGAGTATGGATTAAAAATGATGCTGGTGTGGCAACTAAGGATATGTGGGAAGAGACTAAACAAAACATAATACAAAAACTGAGAAAATGGAAATTTTGTTATATGAAGAGTAAGATACAAGCAGTTAAAATGTTTTAATCCCATTAGTCTTATAGACAGGTCAGGCACATTTTTATCAACCAGATGAGAAGTTGTGGATAACAATAAAGAGCTAAAAGATTTTATCTGGGAGGGGAAGACGGCAAGAAGCAAGTGGGATAAGCTGATTTTTCCCATAGAACAGGGATGACTGGGATTACTTGATTTGAAGGGGTATTTCAGAGATACACAGTTAAGGCTCCTATACATAGCACAAGCAGAAAACTATAATTCAAAGTGGAAAGGGGTGATGATGAAGTGGGGGGGGTATCAAGAAAAAAGGAGAGACTGGGATTTTTGGATGCAGGCTTTTAAGGAGTGTAACAATAATCATACAGAAAATTATATCCATAAAATAACAGAAAATATCCTATGAACTAAGCCAACATGGGAATGGAGAAAGGAAATTCTGCTGATAGGGATGACTGCAATTAGGAATATAGACAATAGGGAACAGGGATCTGGAATTTGTCGGAGAAAACTGGAAAAAGAGCCAAGGTACTGGGAGCAAATAACCAGCGAGGGAAAGATGATAGAATGGGAAGACGCCATGAATTTATCTGGACTGCAGGTTAGAGATTGCCTTTTCTATCAAAGACTGATGTCAGAATATAGGCAAAGAGAAAGAAGGGGGGGGTTCCAAAATGAAAGACCAGCACTGGTAGAGTTTTTAGTAGAATCTAGAACAGAAGCTGACATTAAAAAATGAATAATTAGTAGAGTATATAAAATATTGCATGATAACTATAAGAATCAGTCAGATGATCTTAGAAACCATTAGGAAGAGAGACTATGCAAGTAATTCACAAAGAAATAATGGGAGGATATATGTATGTCTGCCAAATATGCATCGAAATCTAGAAAATTTAGGATTTTTGCTTCGAAATGTTTACATAGATATTTTTATAACCCAAGTAGACTTCAGAGAATTTTTCCTCAAGTAATCAGCACATGTTGGAGGTGTGACAAGAAAGAGGTAATGGAAACATATTTTCTGGTAGTGAGGTGTGTTGGTGGACTTTAAGGATTCCAAGGATTCCCTGTGGGATGCACTGTCAGAGATACTGGATGGGCAGATTGGTGTGATGAGGGAGATCATTTTTTTGAGCTACGATACAGAATCAGTATTGCCTAGACATGGTAAGGCCTTGCTGTGTCTAATTTATGGTGGGTGCCAAAAAAGCAATTACTAGAAAATGGAAAGCAAAATCTAAACCAACTGTACTAGAAGTAGTGAATATAGTAACAGAAATCAAGTAACTGGAATTGAGATCTTTAGAAAACGGCAGGAGCAAACTACATAGGAAAAAAATGGCAATTTTTGGAATATATTCACGGGAGGAATGAGGTTTAAAAGAAGGAAGAACTTAAATCAGCTGTGTAATGTTTGACTGAAAATGATTGGCCAGATTATAAGTGATGTATAATGTTTGCAAATGGGAGTGTATCAGTATGGTTTGTGATGTAACATGCTTGCAACTAGGACTGTGTTGATGTGGTTTATTTTCATTAATATAAATGTATGATTGTCTGTGTCATAAGTGATGGTTTATTGTAGATGTTTCTTGTTTAAAAAAGAGCAGGAATTGAAAAATGTATGTAATGTTGCTGGGGTTATATGATATACAGCAATGTATGTGAAGTATATTGTTTGTAAACGTGAAATTGTTAATACAGTTTGATTACTTTTATATAAATGTAATTTTGCCTATGTCACAAGTGATAATTCAGTAAAGGTGTTTATAAAAAAGGAATATCTCTGCTGACATTATTTTCAGGTAGGGGTTTATAAGCACCAGGATTAACAGGCTGTAAAAGTTGCCTGGCTAAGATAAGAAAATCATCTTTACTAACAGATGCCATGTCTTCAGATGAACAATGTTCAAACTTTTTCTTTTTCTTTACAGGTCTGGAAGACAACCAACTAGAAGGAGCCGGAGAAATGAATGAGTGGTCTGAGGAATGACAAATAACCACTACAGATTCACTCACCATTGGCTGAGTCATTGCCTGAGCCCACGGTGTCAGCAAGGGCTCTTTGGTAACCAAGGAGGATGTCTCAAATGCAGTATGCTTTGTTGGAACGAGTCAGCCAGAAGGTAAGTTGTCAAAAAGTATTCACAAACAGCATACTTATGCTTACAATCACACAGTACCCAATCGCAATAATGCATAAGCAACACACCAAGTTCCTGTCAGAACAACGAAAGTTATGTACTTACCACAATGCTAGAACTGTGTTGTCTTTTTCTGTCTGCCTCAGCCTGTGGATTATCGGATCCAATCAGCTCCAAGGCCAGCAATCAGACTGTGGTTCCAGGCTCAAGCTCCTCTTCTATAATGCCCTACACCACCCACTTTCCTAATATCGAGTTTGCCCTTCTCATAGTGGACTCCTCCAAAGAGGCCATGAAATAAAAACTCAAAGGCCAAGGCCTAATGAAGGTCCAACACAAGCAGACTTTAGGAAGGCCTACAAGGTCCTGTAGAAGCAACAAACCAAAAAAGTGTTAATCTGGAAGGTGAACAGAGGAAAGGAATGCTCAGATGAACTGAAGAAGACAACAAGGATCTAGTGTTGGTATAAATTTCATTTCTGATGCTGTCTTTTCCATCCATCTCAACCTGTGGGATAGAGTCCCCAGCCAAAATGATCTGGGTGGTACAAAGGGAGGACATTCTGAAGAATGATGGAGCCAAATGTGGCCCTTGATCTCAACTGAATGTCAAGCTTATAGAGACTCAAAAAACAGTGAGTATCTGACCAAGTAGCTGTCGTCCTTGGGGCAGGTATTGCTAATGCAGTTAGACTTATTGATGTATAGCAAGTCTCTCAGTACTTGATCAGATGATGCCTAATAAGCCAGGCACTGATCATGTCTCAACAGTTTGTAGCAGACTGAGTATGAAGATAAGGCTTTGAGGTGGTCTGTGTATTTCATGTGGCTTACATCTTGTATTCTACTCTAAGGGGTTTACTTTCTATGTGGTACTTCCCATGGAGTCTGACTTTCCAAAATATACTATTATACATTTTTTTAGCATTCAGTTTTAGACTAGAATGACCAGTAGAGTGAACATTTAATTCCCTTACTGAAATCTCTCTCTTCACCACCACATTCATGTACAATATGCCTGCAGTACTGCCACTTATACACACATTCACTGGTCAGTCTCCTGATCCCGTCTGCCTTCACTCAAGACACTTCAACTCCTCCACCTGAGATCCTTGCTCCCTTCTTACCTGCAGAGGTTAATGTTCCATTTTCTAAGATACAACCATGGGATCTGATTTGGAGGTGCCAGGTTTCATACCATCCACTTCTCACTCACTAATAGCAATTCCAATCCGTGCTGGAGATCATAACCTGCAGAAAGCAATAATACAGCTCTCATATTATCAAACTGAATTCTTTCCCTAATCCATGTGCATCGTGGTACCCTCTGCATGAGGATCATGAACAGACAGGAGAAAAGGGATACTTGAAGAAGTCCTACACCTACACTGAATGCATTTAATTTAATACTGAAAATGAAATGGCACCTCACCTATGTGTCATGTTTAATCAAAGCCTCACCTCAGGCTTCGTACCCACTGAGTGGTGCACAGCTGCAGTTATCCCACTCCACAAGGGGGATCCACCTTGGATCCCGAGAACTACTGCCCCATCAGTCTGACGAGCCTGATCTGCAAGGCCATGGAATGTATTGTCATGGAACATATAAACAAAGACATTGGCAACCTTCAAACACTGGACCCCACCCAGTTTGGGTTTGTGAAGGTCTGATCATGTCTCCTGAACCTGACTGACTTCTTCGAATCAGTCTGCAGAGCCATGGACAAGGGTAAGGCAGTCCACACAGCGTATCTGGACCTCGCCAAGGCCTTTGACACCATCCCCAACTTTGTAATCATAGATAAACTTACTAAGCCGGGCATTGATCCCTACATCACTCGATGGGTTGTCAACTGGCTTACTGACAGAACCCACACTGTAAAAATAGCTGACTCCAAATCCAGCTCCAGACAAGTGACAAGTGGTGTACCTCAGGGTTCAGTCCTGGGACCACTCTTGTTTGGCATCTACTTCTCTGAAGTACAGGCCAATAC
Source organism: Protopterus annectens (assembly GCF_019279795.1). NCBI lineage: Eukaryota > Metazoa > Chordata > Ceratodontiformes > Protopteridae > Protopterus > Protopterus annectens. The sequence goes on from NC_056727.1 coordinate 822,389,581, forward strand.
TAAGGGACTCTGGCTAACAAAGTTCGCAGATGACTGCAAACTGGGAGCCATTATTGAATCTCCAAATGATGTGGATACTCCACAAAAAGGCCTTACAGAAACAGATTCTTGGTGCCAGAGCCATGGGCTCAAGCTCAATGCCAAGAAATGAATAGTTATCCCCTTTGGGAAAAAACATGTACCCGTGAATTAACACATAGGTGGTAGTACACTAAACACCAAAAGTGTGATAAGAGACTTAGGGACACAGATGGACAGTGATCTCACCTTCGATGACAACATCGCCACAACAGTCAGGAAATCTTTTTATGTGGCACACCTCATCACCAAGGGCTTTTCATCCAGAAAAAAGGAGGTCACTGCCCCACTGTACTCATCCCTCATTAGACCCATTATAAAATACAATGCCCCATTTGGTATGTACCTCTCAAGATACCTGCAACAACTGGAAAGGCCGCAAAAATACCTCACTAAAAGAATCACAGGCCTAAAGCAGATTCCCTATGATGACCACCTTAAAAAACTCCAGCTATACTCTGCCGCATATCGTCTACTCAGAGGCAATCTCTGCTTAACATACAAGGCCATGTCAAACCCAGAGCTGTTGGACATGCTACACTTAAAGAAATCCCAATCCCTCAGAGCTACATGCTCCAGGGATCTAAACCTTGTCATCACAATAAACAAAACATACTGGATGGATAGGTTCTTGACCCAGAGACTCCCCAGACTCTGGAATATACTGCCCATACATGTTAAGCAGAGCAGCTCTTTGGCCCTCTTCAAAAGGAACCCTGACGTTTGGATGGGAGAAAGGAAATTCACCCCGGGGATCACGTCAGACACCCTGCTATACAGGGGTCCAGGAAGTAAATAGTGTGGGAAGAAATCGCCAGGGAATTGTTATGGCTAGGCTTGTATAGGCCCTAGGACCGATAGCCTAGTACCAACCTATGAACCTATGAACCTATGAAAGTGCAACATCTGCTTCTCAAAAGCAGGGGGTGAGCTGCATGCAGCAGTGGCTGTGGGACTACATAATACTGCACCACCTTCTACAGCACAGTTCAGGACGTGCAATCATATGTCTCCTCCTGGGCTACAAAACACTTGTAGATATTCCCTATTACTGATGTGCTTTTCTTCTTCATGGTAGGGATAAAGTAGGCTTGTTCTGGGACTCCTGCTGCATATCTGCTATTAGGACAAAGTTATATGTCCAGTCAAGTGTAGCTCTATACTAAATTCTAACATTCTAGAATACATCTCAATGTCTTGGTGCAAGAAATCTGACAAATCCTGAAATAATGGGGAGACAAAGGCCCAAACATAGGGACAGACTTTAAAAATTCCCCATTTAATCTTAGAAAGTTGGTAAACAACGGTATTTGTATTAGTGTGCATTTTCTGAAGAATATGTAGTTTGATACTCAAATATATGTTCATAGGTGTGTACTACGCTAATGGCCCTGGAGTCTTTACAAGCCTAGCCCATAGAAGTGTCACTATTTAATGACTTCAGTCTTACAGTACTTTATCAGAAAACCACAAATTCTACTAGGAAACTATAAAAAATAAAAGGCAAAAATCTGGACAGTCTATGAAAATTTGAACAGTAGAAATGTATGCATTCTGGTCACAGAGTTCTCTTTGTTAATAAATGCTCACTGGGCTATCTAATCTGCTCTCCTAAGACAATGCAAAACTCAGTACTCTAATACTTTTCATTACCCAGTCTGGTAACTCATTCTTTTGTTCTTCACTTTCCACCATCTGAACTTTTCCACAGCTGCATTCCCGCTGTGGTTTACAGCTGTATGTGGATTGATGGGTGGGTGAGGCCATGCCTGGTCACATTTCCAATGCGGTTTACAGCTGTATGTGGCTTGGTGGGTGTGTGAAACCATGCCTGGTTACATTCCCACTGTGGTTTACAGCTGTATGTGGATTTGTGGGTGGGTGAGGGCATGCCTGGTCACATTCCAGCTGTGGTTTACAGCTGTATGTGGATTAGTGGGTGGGTGATGGCATAACTGGTCATCTAGTGAAAGCACAGGAATTCTTTACTGGCACTTACCCAGTTTGCCAGTGCTATGTCCTAGAACAAAAGGAAACATTCTTTTCTTTATATAAAAAGAGCTACCAAGCACCACTCCCAGACAGCACTGCTACAAACAGACCTGCTCACATACCCATCTGCCACAGTTATTAACAGCAGATGTATGATCATATTATTGCAAGAAATGAAGACACAACTAGGTACCTCCTACAGTACATTTTTCAGTTGCATTTTGGTTCTGTATTGTTCAATTAGCATTTCGGCATATTTACACTTTGTTTGCACCTTATCATCTTTCTGAATGCATCTCATGAATTACACTTTACTGTTAGGTAAATTATGTCTGTAGAATGACACATCCCATTAAGGGAGCCATTGCAAGAGTACCGTGAAAATGTGCACCCAAAGCAATGAAGGACTCCAAAACTACAAACGCGTATTTGTTCTTGCAAATACTGTGTCACAAGTTTGCTGTTACTCAATATCTGAGATGTAGCTTAAGACATAAAACCCATAAGCACTTTCTTGTTTTTTTTACCTTGGGGGCTACTACACACAATATAAGGAAGCCTTTTGATAGTACTTGTTCCACAAAAAAGGTGCACTACATATTTAACATTTTCAAAACACATATCTAATTACATTAGAAGGAAGTTAGAAAAGCCAGTAAGATACAAGGTGAGGTATTTCCTTATAAGCACAAGACATATTAAATCTGAGATCTTGGTATGATGTGGAGTTGTTTGTTTTGAACTTTACCGTTGATGTGTGTTTGAGGTGGCCAGAACTGTCCCTTTCATCTGCCAAAACCTCCTCAGTCAGTCGTGGTGAGTGAGTAGCACTGTAATCAGGCTTTGTCCGTCTCAGCATGAACCTGCAAGGATATAAATAACTCATTTATACCAACCACACCAAACCATGGCAGTGTTCATTATGCATTTTTCTGACTTCATTGTCAATAAATGCTCTGCATATATTGCTTACCAGAGTAATCCTCAAAATGAGTGCAAAACAAAACATTTTATCCTTTCTGCTTCAGGCTGCTTTTACTGACCTTTGTTTAAGACGAGAAGGTTTCTCTTGAGTGTAATCTTTGTGATTGTTGAATTCGGGTTTGGCAGTTTCTTTCTCCTTTTCTATACTGCTGGATGTCAGATGACCATGTGCAGTCTTCATGAGAACCTCAAAATCAGATTCTGCTTCAAAATCGTCAAGGTCACTCTTTGCAGTGAAGAGGTTGGTGCTCGGCAAAGCGCTCAGTGCGGACTTTGAGAATACCTCGGCACACTCTATGGGCATACTTAGCCGGTAGAAAGACATATCCACATTACTGTTCTGAGATCCAAAGGACCGTTGAGTGACTTTTAAACAAGGAGAACTGTCTATAGTACCATCTATTCTTGTGACCTGCCAAGCAAAAATATGAATCAGAATCAACCTAATGTCTACAGAACTGAGAAATACAGTCTCTATATTTACTACTTGGTTTTAGTTTGCATATTCATGTTGTAACAAGCAGTCTGAATGCTGTGGATGTAAATGGTACCGATGGTAATCAGATTATTGTCAATAAACCAATGAATCAAAGAAAGTTATGGCCTGAGCTCTAACAGGCAAATAGCAACCTGCACACACATCACAAGTAATTCTCTTAGAATCAGCCACTTTAGGTAAAAAATAAAATAATTTTTAAATGGGTTATGCATATTTTGTACTCTAAGCATGCTTTCTAAGACACACACTTATAGCACTCTAATCAGTATGGACACAGCTCATACGAGCTAGTCATGCACAATCATTCAATCGTCCATAACATGTACAGTGGAAATAAAACGTTTACACACCCCTGTTAAAATGCCAGGTTGTTGTGATATAAAAAAATGAGGCCATAATAAATCATTTCAAAGCTTTTCCCACCTTTAATGTGACCTATAACCTGTACAATTCAATTGAAAAACAAACAAATCTGTTAGAGGAAAAGTATAAAAAGTCTACAAACGCTGGTTGCATAAGTTTGTACACCCTTAAACTAATAATCTGTTGTGTGCACACTCTTAAACTAACACTTTAGCATTTTAACAGGGGAGTGTAAACTTTTTACATCCACTCTGTATGGGTTTAGTTCACAACAGCATAGCAGAGACAAACCACTAAATATCAATATGAAATTTACAAAGGAAAAACAAAGGCAGATAGATAGGTCTGCACAAGTTCCACTTACTTGTTTTTGACTAATGTTTTAAGAAGCATAGGGCATCGCCAAAGCATTATAAATGTGTGATCGGAATCACAGAGTAAGAAATTCCAATAAAGCAGAGTACCACTTAACACATCTGCTAAGGTGTTATTTCCATATAAAACACATGCATGTTTCCAGTTGAATTTGCCCCACATTATTATATGGCATTACCTTAAGAAATCTGTCAAAGCTAACTGAGACTACAAACATGTTAGTACATCAATTAAATTTGTAACAAGAAGATCATGTATATTTCTGTTACATATATGCATATATTTAAAACAAAGTCAACCCAATATGTTACATCATCTTGCTTTACTAATCTTTTTTATGAAAACACACTACAAGAGTTTTTGAACAAATAAGTCCCACCCCTGCTACTTATATATTCTAATTGAGAGAATGCACAGCCTCAGAAAACTGGTACTTCTCTATTCCCAGGAGTGTACATTTCCAGAATTAAAATGTAAATATAGAGGGGTGAAGGTGTGCAGGCTCATACACAGGGAGCAAAGTGGCTTTCTTTTTACAAAGAAAATGTACTGTGAGAAAGCTAGAAATCTTAAGCATTTTATGAAGACTGGTAAAATGAATTATTTTAACCATTTCAAGCACTTTCATAGCTGGCCTTAGGCATAGGCTAACTAGGCAGCTGCCTAGGGTGCTGGTGTAGCACGGGTGCTTTTCCAGTAATCTGGATGGTGTAGAGGTAGACCAGGATGGTGGTAACAGGTGGTGTTTGGGTGTGCTGTGGAGGCCTTTTGCCTGTGGCACCAGTTGACCAAAGGTTGACTCACTTGAGATTTTTAACATTTTATGATCTGTGATTACATGCTTCAGTATTCTGAGCTAAACCTCATATATTTATGAGGTCTACATCATAGAATTGAACTTACTATTTGTCGAATCCTTAGTCACTGAACACTATTTGTCGAAGACACAAATCAGCGAACGGACTTTACATCAAACTTTTTCCTAGGGCAAAGCAGCGGTTGGCCACCATCTGGAATTTGCCCTTTTCCCCAGTGCAGTGCAATCTTGGAGTTGGTCTATTTAGTTAGGAGGTCGGTTAGGTTTTAAACTTTATGTTTTTTCTTTACATTCACTAAGTTGGCCTTTCACTGGCTAGCCCTAGGAAAAACTTTGATGAAAAGTCTGTTCATTGATTTGTGTCTTCGATGAGTAGGGTTCGACAAATAGTAAGTTCGATTAAATGATATAGACTCATATTTATGTGTGTTTGTGTGTCTGTGTCTTTACATATATATGATTATATAATGAACACTCAACATGTTAAATGATCAACACAAAAAACATCGACCAAAACATGCCAACAATTCATTATGTTGATAACACAAATTAATGAAAGCCAGTATATCGAAAAAAATTTCTTTTTCTGATGTACTATTCATAACATTCCCACACATCTAGCTCAAATCTAAATAATGGTAGTGTTCCAGAAAGTATTTTTTAAGGTAAAATCTATGGTTATATTTAGGGGCAGTGTTAGGCTTAGCATGCATTACTAAAGTGCATTGACTTGCTGCTTCACGTTAGTAATCTGTGCTAACCCTAACTTTGCCCCTAACTGTGTATCATACCTTTAAAAAACTTTGAATAACACTAGCATAACATTTTGCTGTGCTTTTACATTAAAAGATTCCAGGGCCTGCCATCTTGTGGCAGAAGGTGTTTACTTTGTCTCTCTAAGTTGGGATGCACTGCAAGTTGTTTGTGGCACTGTGTAGGAATAAACTTAGAGCAGCTAACTTGTACATTGAATAGCACTACCATATCCTTGCATTATATAACATCTTGCACTTAACCCCAGAATATACCATAGGAAAACCCTGTGAAAATTGCACAGCTCAAAATAACAAAGCCAGAATAAATGATAAGCCAGCAAACTGTGAGCTGTGAAAATATATAAAAATATTTATTATATTACATAAACAAGAACAAAAACAACAGACCGGTTTCGGCTAAAATAGTTTCATAGTCTTCATCAGTGTTAAAGACAAAAACATTCATTTGTTCCTTTTATACAGTACTACAAATTTAATACATACCGTGATTGGTTACCTCATAAATATTCATTTAGTCAGGGTGGAAAAAGCAGACAGTTTGCTGGCTTATCATTTCTTCTGGCTTTGTTATTTGAGCCATGCAATTACCTATGCGCAGGGACCTTTTTTGATATGACACATTTTCTTTCCTTGCTGTGGGTCTGTGGACTGCTACATGTTCAGGTCATGCCTGCCTGAACTACTGTGATTGGATTTAATACAATGTTACATATAGTTATCCACTATCTTTGATCTGTTGCCTCTGTTTATGCAGAGAGTTGTGGTCATCTTGCGACACTGATGCAAGCTGCAGGGGATTTATTTTTGTCATTTTCTATTACACGTTGAGGCCATTGAGTGACTGTTCAACTACAATACGGCTGGAGGCCTGTACTAGCACAGATTTCTATACATCCTGCTTTTTACAAACATATATCTACTTCGAGTGTGCTAGTTATTAAATGGACTAGAGTGTTAATTGAGGAGCCCCTTGGACATTAGTAACTGTTACTCTTTATCTTTTGGATCTGTGTGTGCATTATCCTCTACATTTTATTTCTCGTGTTGGCAGCATTGCTTGGAAGTGATTTATTCTTCAAGGTGTTATTATTTTAATGACTGGACTTATTACATCAATATTATAGGTGGTTATCCACCATTTGTGGTCCGTTTCTGTTGCTTAGCTATAGTGTTGCGTTTATCTTGCGACACTGATGCAAACAGCAGGAGATCTATTTTAGATACTATACATTGCAGCTGTTGTGGGATTGATTAACTATAATACGGTTGGGGGCCTGTACCAGCACGGATTTGCCTCTCACAAACATACATCTATTTTGGGTTTGTTCCAGTCTTTTAATGAACTAGAGTGTTTATTGAGGAGTCCATCGGACACTGCTATCTGTTATTTTCTAATGATCGGGTCTGTGTATGTATTATCCTATATATTTGGCTGTTTGAGTTGGAGGCATTGTTTGGAAAGGGGTTTACTCTTCAAGGCAATAACGTTGCATATACGATACGCCAAACAACGGCATTTTGCTGTGGCTTATCGCCATCTTGGAATAACTGTAACCAATTTACTTTACCATCCACAGCGTTGTTTGTGGTTTGTGTTTCCAGCTACAGTTTTGCACATTTAGGTCTCTGAACAGATTCATTTTTGTGAGGGAGTGGACAACAGCAGTGGCTATGAAATGGTGTTTAAGTCATTTCTTATTAATAACCTTATGATCATGCCATTACTTGTTTTGATTGTATGTGCTTTCAGCTGAGATTCTACGAATTGACTATAATTGTTATTTGTGTACTGCATGCTTGTAATGTATACTTTCTAAGACAGTCAACTGTTCTTATTTTCAGTTATAATTTTATGGAAGCTACTTGTTTTTGTTTATCTAGAATGTCACTTCCAGAATACCACTGTACGTCTAAAAGCCACCCTATGCTATGAACTGATAATATAGGATATATTGGGACCATTCATATTAACTAAGATTAACACTAATATTGTACTCATTTCCTGCTATCAGTGGATGGGTCACTTTTTATGGGGTTTTGTGTTTGTTCTACTGTATTAGTGATTACTATCCTATTCTCTTGGTACACTACTAGGAGGACTAGGATTGGTTTATGAAAACTCATATTTATTAGTATTCGACAATACGGTTTTCATTAAGGATGCCTTGTTGTGGTTGCTGAGGTACTACCTATTGATCTAACACCAACCGGATTTACAAGTAAGATTTTATATCGATTGGGTCTGGTGGATGTGGTATTGCCCTATTAATGATCAATATATCTGGTCAGGATTAATTGCTCCTACTGGTAGTTCTAGGTCATTTTTGATACTTTTTGCAGCTGACGCTGGATGATGAACAACTTGTAATAATTGCAAGGTCCATTATTGTCCATGCTAATTATATATTTTATATAACGGCCAGAACTGGTTATTATTGCATACATCATTTTGATGTTTGTGTGGACGTGGCATTGCATTGAGAATAGACGTCTTTGTGAGTAACAGCATTTTTACTGTTTTGTTGGAGCATACTTTGGGCAATAAACAGCAACAATCTATTATTACTTACATAAGAGCAAGGACCACTGATATTCACCATACTGTTTGCACAATTATTAACTGTGTGGACATAGCAATGTTAATTTTTTTTGGAAAACTACTGGGTTAGGATATATATGCGCATTTTGACAAGGCCTATTATGGTTCACAGTTTGTGCGAAGCACATATTACTATTGATATTTTTGGTTTTTGAAAAATTGTCATTTGGATTTTGGTTGTTGGTTTAATCAAAAAATGTTCTCACAACAGGTTGCACCCTTTATAATTGGTAATTCCCACCAGTGATAGCATGCCATATGATTATGGATTTAACCAGGATTCTTGCAGGATTATCCTCTGATAGGGAGGATTTGGGTATATTTGGACTGGGAAATGATAACAATGTTGGGAATAATACCATTACTTTTAGCTCAGAGAAAAATTGTGAAGGCCTGTTTCAGCAACTGAATAAGAACATGAGATCCTTAAGATCTAATGTCTGGCATTGTAAACTTTTTAAAGCTTATATGGCCAAGGGTATATCACCAAGAGGTCTAAGGGTAAAGATAGAGCCTCTGTTTAATGACATAGATGCTGAATTAGCCAAAGAATGGTCAAGCGTACAACAGCAAACCTCTATGGGGTTTGTAGACGCACTAGCCAGATATCATGAACATGTAATGGATAAGGAGACTGCAAATATAACCAAGTTATGTGAGGAGACCAAGGTCTGTGAGGGCCAGCCCTTCTATACTGCATGTCTGAACAAACTAAGCACAGACCTTTTGGGCCTGGAACAACAATTACGGGATAGAAAGGTCTGCAAATTTCAATGTGATCAATCGGATTATGATAAGGGTAATCCTTTTAGCTGCAACAGACATGTGAGGTTTGAGGGGGGTACTAGTAAGACTAGCCAAACCACCAAATGTAAACGCCCCAGATCTATACATAAAAAACGAGGGATGTACACGGATTCATCTGGGGCAGATTCCTCCTTAGGCACAGACCTGGACATGCAGCAGACCCCTGATTCACAGACCCCTAAAAGGAAAACCACAGCAGCCCCTTTAGGCCTTACCAAACAGCAGGGCAGAAGTACAACAAAAATAAACAGCATGGAGGGGTTATTGGAACTTCTTTCCAAGAAATAACTGAGTATAATAACACCAATGTGCTAAATATTTCTAATGTTGCTTTGACTGATACACAAACATGTTTACTTAATAAAGATCTCAGCTTTATCCTCGTTTTTTTTTTTTTGTTTGTTTTGGAGGATGTGTTAGCATAGGAGGTTATGGCATCCTGTAGATTATTGAATCTTAGGTTGCATTTTCATGACAATGTCTCCAATTTGGACTCTGATAAAATATTTGCATATCATAAATCTAGTTTTGTACCACTGATGCATCATAATGTTCATTTTTTTCAATCCTGTATGCTCAAAGATCTACACTTCAGCTATAGAGGTACTAATATCAAGGAAATAATCTCTCAAAGACTGATATGGAAAGCTTACATGAGTTGATTGCTAATAAGGAATTGGTGATTCTATCTGCCAATAAGGGAGGGGCTATGGTAGTTATGAATTGGTTGCAATATGATGCCGAAGCAAAAAACAGCTTACAAATGGCAGATATTACATTAATATGCCTCTGGACCCTACATTTATGTTTAAAAAACAGATAGATGAGTTTTTAGGGTCAGCATTGCAGGGGGGTATCATTACTGACAAATCTAAACACCATCTCACTGTATCAGACCCCAATAGCCAATACATATACTTCCTTCCAAAAATCCACAAGGATGCCCTTAATCCACCAGGCAGACCCATTGTTTCTGGGAATGGTTCACGTACGATGCACCTCCAGCCTCTGTTGAAATGGGTTAGATCCAGGATTCAGGATACCACAGAGATTTTGGACATTGTCTCTGAGATGCAACTTGAAAAGGATTGGCTTCTTTGCACATTAGATGTATGTGTACTTTAAACAAACATTCCATATTGGGCAAGCCTTGATGCGTTAGAACATTGGTTATACAAATCCAGTCTGTATGAACCCGGTTTTAACACCTTCCTGACATGTTTAACTGAACATGTGCTAACCAAAAATGTCTTTTGCTATTAAAATCAATGCTATTGGCAGGTGCAGGGGACAGCTATAGGGGCATCTTTTGCCCCCATTTATGCAGACCTTTTTATGGCATATGTGGAGGAACACATCATTTATGATGTGACACATAACATCTACTTGGATGAAATGGACATATGGAGGAGGTACCTGGATGATTGCTGGATGGTGTGGAGGTCAAATGTTGATTACCTAATGAAATTCATGGGTTATTTGAACAACAACAAATGGGGTCTTCAATTCATGGTGAATTACCACACAGAATACATCACTTATTTAGTTATTTTGGTTAGTAGGAGTGAAGATCACACATTACAAACAGAAGTTTTCCGTAAATACCCACAATATAATTCCTTACTCCACGCATCCAGCTTTCATCCTCTCCATATTACCAGAAATATTCCCAAATCCCAGTTTATCAGGATGAGACGTATTTGCTCACAGGACTTCTCTTTTAAAACTTTCCGGAAGGATCTTGTTAATAGGTGTTGTGTAAGGGGCTACACGATGGGTTATGTCTTAGGAGCTAGTAACTGGGCTGCAACCCTTAACAGGGAGGATTTACTTAAATATAAGGACAAGCATCAGGGACCTAGTTCTGTTATATGATTCACAACCACATATGGCAAGAACATGAGACAGTGATTAACAGCGTGCAGAGACACTGGAATATATTGTTAGCTGATAACATCCTATCACAATTTCATTGGGATACATGTCATTTTTTGTTCCGTAAAGGAAAGAACTTGGGTTCATATTTGAGCTATTACAAACGGGAGACCAGGTCCATCTCTACAGGTGATACTCAAACAACACTTTTAGGGGATAGATTGACTGGGTGTATGCCTTGTGGACACTGTAGCCACTGTAATAAAGTTATCAAGTCCAAACAATTTTCAAGTAGGAATTCTGGTGTTGTCTTTGACATTGGTTTCTTTGGAAATTGCAGTAGTGATTGGGTAATCTATCTGGCCTCATGTAGTTGCTCTGCATTTTATGTAGGACAGACCTCAAGGCCACTTAGATTGTGAATTTCTGAGCATTTAGACATAAGAAAATCAGCAATGCTTTGTATAGGCACACTATAAAACACCTCACAGCTTCATTCAATTTTATGATTATTCACACGCTCATAGGTAACAGATCCAAAAAAGCGGGATGGAATTCTATCTTGGACACTAGAGAGAAAAAAAGGATCATCAAACTGGGTGGACTTTTTCCACCCGGACTAAATGAATATTTATGATGTATATTTATGAGGTAACCAATTACGGTATGTATTAAATTTGTAGTACTGTATAAAAGGAACAAATGAATGTTTTTGTCTGATGAAGGCTATGAAACTATTCTAGCCAAAACCGGTCTATTCTTTTTATTCTTTTTATGTAATATAATAAATATTGTTATATATTTTCACAGCACACAGTTTACTGGCATATCATTTCTTTGTGCTTAAAAGAAACCTTCCTAAATCTCAAAGACCTCCAAAGCCACCTAATGGCAACACTGGTCCTCATCAATCATTAAAGAACACACCAAAAGCAACACCAAACATCTCACATAAGCCTAGGCCTAATGGTCCCCCAAGTGGAAAGCCCATAAGGTAAACATATACTTTATCTAATAATCTTGTTATGGAGGACAACATTGTGTGACACACATTCCCCATTCACCAGACTGGACAAGGAGAAGATAACAGTTATCTGCCTATCTGCAACCAGGATTCACAATATCATGCATACACTTAAGTTATTGCACCCCAGGTACCAATATGATTCTGTCATAGTTCATGTGGATGTAAATGACCTGAGACATACCTCATTGGACTATATGAAAAGAGACATAATGGATCTCTCAAAATAAGAATCACAGACAGGTATGAGCCTTGCATTGAGCAGCATTCTACCTTCACCAAGGATGACACATTTTGTACATAAAATGACTGATTTTAATAACTGGCTTAGTTTCTGGTGGCACTCCAGGGGGATCCTATATGTGTCAGCATGGGAGTACATGGTCAAAAGACCATGTTGCTTTGTCAAGGATAGGTTGCACTTCTCCTCACTAGGCTTCCAGATATTGGCTAAAATGTTTATCCACCTCCTTAGCCAAAAAGACAAAATTATTTAATATAGTAAAAAAAGTCTACAAGCAATCTTAAAGTGTTATTGTTCAATGCTTGGAGCCTAAGCAAAAACTCCACACCCTTCAAGCCTTCCTCACTCTGGAGAATGTTGACATCTGTGCAGTGGCTGACACTTAGTTTAAAGCCATATAATATACTCCAGAAATGCAAGGCTACAGAGCCTTCTGCATATTTAGACCAACAACAGCAAAAACTGGGGACAAGTTGGAGGTGCTTTGATCTATGTTAATAACAAGCATACCTTTAGGTTTTTCAACAGAATGATATCATGGAGTTCATCCATGTGCAAGTCACCATAGGTAGGGTCGTTCACTATATCATGGCTAGCTACAGATCACCATCTATGCCTATACAGTCTCAAGACTCTAAACCTAATGGAGGCACTCACCATTCAACTAAACACCTTATTCATTGGTGACTTTAACTACCCCTCTATAGTCTTGGAAACACAGCCTCTAACTCACAGGCACAAAGCTACTTGAATTTCTTTAACATAGACATCCTGGAACAGATAGGGAATGCTGTAACCCGGGAATCAAACATATTGGATCTGGTACTCACAAACATGGCAGAGCTTTGCACCCCCATGTCATATTCTTAGATCGTAAATCAATCTTATATGAAGTAAAAATCAACCTGGAAAATATACCTAAACCAGTAATAGTTAGGAACTATTCGAAGGCAAACTACATTCTATTAAGTGACAGCTTCTCAAAATTCAAGGCTCTGCCCCTTACTATCAACAAAACTCCTTATCATTTTATAACTAACTAATAGGACCACCTCTCTGTCTCCCTCATTCCATACCACCTACCTAAATAATACTGAGTCCCTACACAATAAGCCAAACATCATTCTCCTAGGTGACTTCAATGTGTCTAAATCACATTATCGAAGCTTCAAAACATTGAATCTGATATGGTCGAGACCATATCATCAATGTTTTGAAACTTCGAATATGCAAAAAAAAAAACAAAATACAAAATAACTTACCTAAACATTTCAAGCAGGTGGGCAAGCACCCCTGCACCCCCCACAGCCCCCCCCCGCTACTTAAATATACCAATTCCGAGATCACACTACAGTGCAGTAAAGGGAAATCTTCCCTTACAGAGATTTCCGTTAAAATGTTAAATTTTTCAAAATTTTGATGATATGGTGCCGACCATATCAGTTTTGAAGTTCTGAAACTTCGACGAAGCAATATAGACCCACTTCAACTACCCTTCCATCAACTGAGAGACTTACACATCTTCAAATATGTATATGCAAAAATTTCTGGACTTCATCAATACAAACTCTAGTCCACGCCCCAACCAGTGGTGATAAAATCCTGGATTTGATCCTTACCAATGTGAGACAGCTTTGCTGCTTACCAATTGTAGGCATACTGGGGTGCCAACTGGCTACAAAACAGAACTTGTCAGACCCCCTACAGAGACTATTCAATAACAGCCTCCAAAAAGGCTTTGTGCTGGATGAATACAAGACAGCGATCAGCCCTTTGCTGAAAAGTGGGATGTGAATGGATCCAGTTAATTAAATAACACTCTCAGCTAAATGTAAACCTCTGTGTTACTCATGAGATAGCTAAATGGCTCAGAAACAGAACCCATGGAATTACTGTGGCCAGCTCTACCTCCACCAGAAGACCTGTCACTCCTCTTTGGCATTTACTTCTTGGAAGTCAAAGCCAATGTTAAGGGTTTATGGCTGACAAGTTTGCAGATGAATGTAAACTTGCTGCCATCACTAACTACCCAGAGGGCACCAAGATCCTCCAAGAAGGCCATTCCCAAACACATAGCTGGAGTCAAAACCATAGGCTAAAACTAAATGCCAAAAAATCATGAGTATCTTCTGGCAAGTATAATTTCCTTTACAATGATCATATCGACACCACCCCTTGAAAACTGATCCTGCAGTTAGAGATATGGTGACCTATGCAGACAACAAACTGTACTTTGATTTCAACATATCCTTTATTTAAGGAAGTCCTTTTTCATCTCACAGGCTATGTCTAAGAGTATAGTGTCCAGGTCCAAGGACATATGCCACCATACTGGGCTCTTAGTATGTACCTGTTCAAATGCTTGTCACAACTGGAAACACCGCAATGCTTTCTCACTAAAAAAAAAGAAAAATTAAGGCCTAAGTCATAAAAACTGTGCAGACCATCTCAAACCTTGTGCCCCTTCTTGGTAACATTCAAGATGATAAGAAGTGACCTCTGCCTTGCATGACCCTATCCTTTCTGACCTATTAGACATCCATAAGCCCAATGGTAGAGTGAATACCCACTCAATGATTCTCAATCTTTTCCGCAACATAAATAGGTCATGTTGGAGAGACAGGTATGTATCACAGAGAATACCACTTCTATGGAATTGGCAAAGTTATTCTCTTACACTATTCATACATGACGTAGATGAATCCATGGAAAACCGTAAATTCACCCCCAGTTTAGCACCCATGCCCCTCTTGGGTAGGGGCAACAAATAAATGTTCCAATGTATCCTTGCTCTGCCTGCCTCTGGGTTACTCATTCACAAAGCACAAGGGTCAAAAATCTACCATAGGAATGTAAAGCTATGTTTTTTTAAGATCCTCAAAGATCAAGAGCCTAGTAAGTACCTATCAACATATGAACTTATGAGTTATACAAAGTGCTGCACTGAGGGCTACTGACATACTTACCTGACTTTTCTACAGACTGCTAGGGGGAAATGCTTCACATTACATACATCTGCCCAGGCAGTTAACACATGCTAACAGCAAAAACATAACACCTAGGAATGTATAATTTAACTGTCATCAAGTAAAATATACTATGCAGCATTTTCAGCATGTTAAGGTCATATGCACCTATACAACATTCAGCATTGTTTTACAGTGTAGGTATATACTCACATTTTAGTGCAATGGCAGCAAATAAGACATATTAATTTTTTATCAATTTATTTAAGACATTGTCCTGTTCGATTCTCAGCTAAAGCGTCTTCTGTGTGGAGGCACGCGTGAATGGGCGTACCTTCGTTAAAGGTTGTGCATCAGGGCTGGCAACTCGGTACATAAAAATCTACTGCCAATCATTAGCAGACCGGAGTTCTGCTGTGGTGACCCCTAACCGGGAAAAACTGAAAGATGCAACATTTAATAGAGACCCATGACCAGGAAAATAAAGTGCAAGGATTTTATGATATTTGTCTGCTATGGTAGTATAAGTAGGTGAGTTTGCAGTGGGGTTGGTACAAGGACAGATATGATTTCACTGACATTTTAAATTACAGATGGGATAAGAGAAGAATAAAAAGGCCCCTAATACTGGGGCTGTTAAAATGCAAGACCATTTTGTTGATAACTATGTTTTCAAATGTATTTTAAATTTTAGACAAAACAAGATGCTTCTGAAATTTGAGACAGAATTCCACAGTTTAGCAATGTACAGAGTGGAGTCAGTCTCTGTTAAGATTTTTAGATTTTGTTGGTTCTGAACGTGCAGTTCTCTGTGGAGTGTGCTCCAGTTTAATAACTGGGTATGGGCAAGGCATCTGTTTTGCCTATACAAGATGTTGTGAGAGGTCTTATTGTGAGTGTAGGCTAGTAGTTTTGACATGTCTAGCCAGTTAGGAGACTGAAGTATAAGACAGTGATGTGTTTGGTTACTGTGGTTACTTGTAAATTTTGCAATTTTAATACAAGATTGCTCCAGTTTGACTGGCTGAGAAAACTGTAGGTTTGGCAAAAGAGATGAGGCATACAGGAGGCCTGCTCTGATAGAAAATAGGAGTGGTAAGCACAAGAGGTGTGGTTTCTGACCCAGAAATTGTAGTTTATTGGCCATTTGGGCAGTTTTCCATCTCTTTCAACTTTCTGGTTTAAAACCCCACGTTTGCGCTTGTTTCCTGCCTTTCCTGTAACTAGTCTAGTCCAGATACAGATTTGCTGTATCCAAGACTGTTTGTAAGCTTCTGAGTTAAGTTTCTGCTGTCATTCTAAGGAGATCAAGTATCTGTCCACCTGGGATGACACGAATGACAGACCTCGATGCTTTGCCAGAGATAGCCTGCATCTGTCACCCCTGGGCTTCCGGATACTGGCCAAGGTTCTTGCCACCCCTATAGTGCCTTTTTTAGGTGGTGTTCTGAAGACCAAATTACCACCATAACAGCTACAAACAAATGCAATCTGAGGGTCATGCTGCTCAATGCTGGAAGTCTAAATCCCAAAATGCACTCGCTCAAAGCACTCCTCAAAATGGAGAACATCAGCATCAACATTTGTGCTGTAACAGAGACCTGGTTTAAAGCAGCAGAAAGCACCCCTGCACTACCAGGCTATAACTCATTCCACACCTTTCAGCCCTAGGACTTGGAACTAAGCTCCAAAGGCGGTGGTGTTTCCATATTCATATAGGATGCGCACACCTCCAGACTGGTAGCCCAACATAATGCATCAAAGATACTTCAGGTGCAGCTAACATTGGGTAAAACAGTGATTCAGGTTGTAGCCTGTCATAGGTCCCCAACCATGTCCCAAGACTCACACTCCAAGTTTCTAAGCACCCTGGAGAATATTAGGGTCCAACCTAACACTCATACTGGGCGACTTCAACAACCCCTCCATTAACTGGGGAAACTACTCATGATACACTTGCCCGATGTTTCCTGGAATTTGTTAATTCCAATGCCCTGGACCAACTCATTCTTACTCCCACTAGAGGTAGCAACATCTTTCACCTGGTCATTACTAACATGGGCGACTATTGCTCTATACCAATAGTCAACTCCTACCTGGTTAGATCCAACCACAAACTAATCAACTTGGAAATACACCCCCCCCCCCGCAAAGGTAACCACCGTGAAGACCTTCTCCAAAGCTAACTTTGGGCTCCTAAAAACAGAGATGGCTAACTTCACCGCACCCATGCAAATGGAGAATAGTTGCATGACCGCCGAATCATACACCAATGCACTGTATGAACACGTACACAAATGCATGAATCTCACCATGCCCAATAGAATCAAGATGTTCTCCTCCAAAGGAAGCCAATCTGGTGGTCCCCTGCCATAAACAAACTCTACAACAGAAGGAGGAAACTGATTCAGAATAAGGTGCAGTCCCAAGATTGGAAAAACTCCCTTATCAGCCTCAACAAAAAGTTGAGGTCCCTCATCAAATCCTCTAAAGCTAGATATGAATACAGGATTGCAGCAGATAGTAAAGACAACCACAAGGCCTTCTATACTTATGTAAAGAATCTCCACGGCAATACCCAGATTTGCTCTGAACTACTGCACAATGGTACCTACTATACAGAGAAAACAGACATTGCCAATATACTGGATGACAGATTCAGTGCCAGCTTTACCCCTCCCCACAAATGGACCAGTCACAATACCAGTAGATTGCCTGGCACCCAGTATTACTGCTGTACAGGTTAAAACAGCACTGCCCAAGGCCAAGAATACAGCTTCTATGGGACCTGACAATATCCTTGGCTGTGTTCTACATGAACTATACAGTGAACTGGCACCTCACCTGTGTACCTTGTTCAGCCACAGCCTCACCTCAGGCTTTGTCCCTACCAAATGACGCACTGCTACAGTCATCCCTCTTCACAAAGGAGGAGGGATTACAGACCCTGGGAACTATCGCCCTATTAGCCTGATGAGTCCGATATACAAAGGTATGGAGCACATCATCATGGACTTAATAAACAAGGATATAGGGAATCTCCAAACTCTGGATCCCACACAATTTGGTTTTGTGAAGGGTAGATCATGCCTGCTCAACCTGGCTGACGTCTTTGAGTCAGTCACCAGAGCTGTAGATGAAGGCAAGGTGGTTCATACAGCCTATCTTGATCTGGCCAAGGCCTTTAATAACATTCCCCACTCAGGAATCATAGAAAAACTCACTAGGCATCAACCAGTATATGATTAGATGGTTTGCAAACTGGCTTACAGATAGAACCCACAGTGTGAAAGTGTATGATTCCAAGTCAGACTGCTGGCCAGTTACAAGTGGAGCCCCACAGGTTTCCGTCCTGTACTGTTTGGTGTCTACTTCTCTGAAGTCCAGGCCACCACAAAGGGACTCTGGCTGACAAAGTTCACAGATGATTGCAAGTTGGTTGTTGTTTGTCTTTTGGCTTTTTTCCCGGTAAGGGGTCACCACAGCGGAACTCCGGTCTGCTAATGATTGGCAGTAGATTTTTGCAAAACGGCAAGGTGCCAGCTCGACGCCCAACTTTCAATGAAGGCACGCCCATTTACGCACGCATGTCTTTCGAACGCTACCCAACCATGGGGAGGACATGCAGATTCCACACAGAAGGCACTCCCAAGCCAAGCTGAGAATTGAATGGGAGAACCTCTTGCTGTGCGGTAAGAACACTAAGATGATTGCAAGTTGGTAGTTATTATTAATTTGCCAAGTGATGTTGACATCCTACAGAAAGGCCTCACTGAGACCAACGACTGGTGTCAGAAACATGGCCTTAAGCTCAATGCCAAAAAATGCCTCGTCATCCCATTTAGAAAAAACCCGGTTCCCCATGGAGTACCACACTGATGGTAGTCCACTGAACACAGAAGGTGTTATAAGAGATCTGGGAACACAGGTTGACCGCAACCTCTCTTTTGACCGCCACATTGCCACTGTGATCAGAAAGTCCTATGTGACACATCTCATTACTAAGGATTTTGCATCCAGGAAGAAAGTATCTCCCTCTACTCTTTCCTCATTAGGCCAGTCACTGAGTGCAATGACCCATTTGGCATATACCTCACTAGACACCTGCAACAACTGGATAGGCCACAAAAGTACTTCACAAAGAGGATCCTAGGCTGTAAACACTTGCCCTATATGGACAGACTCAAAAAAACTCCAACTATTCTCTGTCTCATATCGCCTACTTAGAGGCGATCTCTGCTTGACTTACAAAGCCATGTCTGACCCAGCTCTGTTAGAAATGCTACATCTAAAGAAATCCCAATCCCTCCGCACCACATGCTCCAGAGACCTCTACCTTATTACCACAATCAACAGAACATGCTGGAGGGACAGGTTCATAACCCAGAGGCTGCCCATGCTCTGGAAAAGACTTCCCATACATGTCAAACAGCACCTCACTGGCCCTCTTCAACAGAAATATTGATAAGTGGATGGAAAGTAGAAAATTCACCCCGGGGATCACTCCAGTCGCTCTACTCGACAGAGGCACTGGGAACTAAGGTCGGGTGGCATGATGCCACTGTAATCCTGTGGGCTAGGCTTGTAAAGGCTCCAGGGCCATTAGCCTAGTACACACCTATGAATCTATGTACCTATTATAAATATATCTTTGATGTTTTTCTAACTGCGCACTGGTTTCAGTCTTCAGCAAAGTCATTGTTAGGCTGGTGAAAATACCAATAGTTTAGTTTTATTTTGATTTAGGAATAGTTTAGATTGCTCTAGTGAATTTTTATTTTTTAGTAAAGGGATGATGTAGGTCATCTTGGAGCTGTTTGACTGAAGAGGCTGAACATATGAATGTTTATTCATCTGGATATTGAATTAGATGTGCTGGGTGTGAGGCTGTATGCATTTTATTTACAAATATATTAAAGAATACAAGTCCAAACATTGAACTTAGTTGTATATCTAATATTACAGAATAGGCAAACTTTACATCAGCACCTTTATTGGAAAATGAACATTCTCCAGCAGGGTATTAATGTAGAAGTAATGCCCGCTGAAAAATGAGTCCGCCACTTCACAGCAGCATATCAAGCTCCAGTGGCTCTTAGACAGAAAAAAATAACTGCTACCATTATTTTATGCTTGCTAAGCAATTTCTCTGCTGTTTTGCAAGTGTAAAATGTAAAAAAAAAAAAAAAAAAAAATTAAAAAAAGTGTGTGTATGTGTGTGTGCGTGCACGCATGGGCATGTATGTGTGTGTGTGTGCATGTGTGTGCGTGTGTATTCATGCATGTGAATGAAAGCGACACTGATCAAGCCAATATTTTACACTTGCTAAGCAGCACTTTTGCTGTTTAGCAAGTGTAAAAAAAATAAATAATAAAGAGAAAAATGTGTGTATGTATGTGTATGAGTGTGTTTATGTTTCTGTCTGTGTGTGTGAGTCAATGCATGCATGAAAGCAGAAGAGACTGTGTGTGTATATGTATGTGTGTGTGAAAGCAGAAAAGTCTGTGTATGTGTGTATAAGAGAGACACAGCGAGAGAGAGAGAGAGAGATTCTGAACAGTGAGATCGATCGACCCATTATTTTACACTCATTAGGCAGCGCTTTTGCTGTTTAGCAAGTGTAAAGTAAAAAAGAAAAAAAACTTTAAAAAAGTGTGTGTGTGTGTGTGTGTGTGTGTGTGTGTGTGTGTGTGTGTGTGTGTGTGTGTGTGTGTGTGTGTGTGTGTGAGTGTGTGTCTGTGACTGAGATTGTATGCATGTATGAAAGCAGAGGAGACTGTGTGAGAGATAGAGTTACGTGTGCAAGTGATCCCTGGCAGCAGCAGCAGCAGTTAAGAGGTGGGCATACCTCTCGACCTCTTACCTTAACATATGTTTTTTATATATTTTTGATGTAAAATGCTTCCTCCAACACCACTGACATATACTACAGCAAGTTTTAAATGTTAGGCAGAAGAACTATTTTACATCAAAAACGTATAAAAAATAATATAGTACTTACAAAAGTAAGTAAAACACAAACATTTTACAGACAGACCATTCTCTAAGCACAATAATGTCCTTCAGGGTGTGTGTTAATGTGTAGTTAATGCCCTTCCATGGGTATAGAGGCCCTCTGCCAGGAGTTAATTACACATTAATACACATCCTGCCAGGCATTATTGCTTGCTTATCTGCTGGGAGGAGTTCATTAGCCCAGCATGCACACTGTGTTCAGTGGCTAAAGTAGCTTTTAACTCAGTTATACTGCTTGTGAGGGCCATTTCCCTGAGTCATAGTAATACTTTGGGATGTGAAATGTATCAGATTATCCAGAAAAGTTGATGGAAATCCATTATGCTGTAAACCTCTTAATGCTGCATAGTTCTGTGGACCAGAAGCAACACAGTCTGTCATGTAGGGTTTATGGCTTGCTTTTCTGATGGTACTGCCTTTAAAACTACTTAGAATTCAATCTAAATAGTACTGTACCTTTGCTCCTACCCCAACTTTCAAGGAAGAATACTAACCTAGAGATTGCTGTGCCTCATCTTCACTCTCTTTCTGGACAGAGCACTCCCCTGATGTGCTGGCTTGTTGCAGCAGCTGCACTCTGTAATACTTATTGTTGATGCTGACATGTATTCAGCGTAGCACATCCTTATGAAGTCAATGCTTCAGCCATAACAGCGCCTGATCTACATTCACTGGCCACATTCCCTCAGGCCTGCAGTGCTGCTCTGCTATGTCTCCCCACCTTGCACAGTTGTAGGTTTTCTGACTGGTATGGCCATGCCCCCTTTTTCCCTATTGTGCCATTCTGCTACTGTCCCAGTCCATGTATCAGTGATGTGAATGACAAAAAGAGCAGACAGTAGTTCAATGTGGTTTTCTTTCTCTAACTCTGTATGTAAACTCCTGCGCAGGTCATTCTGGCTGGCTGCAGAACCTTCCAGTATTTCCTTCTAGAATTTATCTTATCTTCTGCTACCTCTCAGGATTACTCTGGAAGTCAGTGAGTAGAAGAAAACAACAGAGGGGAACTGACAACTGACTTTTAGTTTTAACAAAACTAATTAATTAACTGTTTTCAAATTCAGATTGGGTCAACGTGTGCCAAATGCTCAAAAATACTGCAGTTTCAGTTATGAAATGTCACTCATAATATCACTGAATAGCAGGCAAAAAGACACCCCAGACAGAACATAAAATTCCTCCAACAATGAACGAACTCGGTAAACCTCTTCTTTATTAATGTTAAAACAGATCAGATAAGCGTTTAGTTTTTGACAGGTAACTTCTTCAGAAAAAAACAATCTTACAAATCCAGGCATTGTTTCTTGAGCTCTCAGTGCATGTAAGACTTGCAGCTCTTCAGTACTGGGACATTGAGAAGGATCTAAAACTCAGAATGGAGAAGACAACAGGATAGTAAAGAGGAGGAGGTAAAGAAAACAAAGCCCTTTTCTACTGGGATCTTACAGATTCAACATACTTTGGTGACTTCATTGGCTTCTTAACACAAGCTCAGTTATGAATCAGTGCCTGGCTGGAGTAAGGGTCTATATTGAATGAACGAAACGACAAAAGAGCAAACACTCTTTCATAGACACATAAAAGCCAAAACCACAAAACAGCGAAGTTACGGAGCAGTGAATTTTTTCCCAGGGGAAAAAAATGACTGGGCCGTTCTCAGGATTTCAGCATTTCCTCCACTGTGGTGCGATCTTGGAGTTGCTATATTTAAGTGGTGGTGGTGGTGGGGGGGGGGTAACGGCTCTTTTGAGAATAGAGGCTTCCATGTGATAGCTTCCTGAGCTTACTTTCCACTGAAGGATCAGAGTTCCTATTTTTGATTGGATGACTTTTACCAAGGCATAGGTTAAATTCTGACCCGCTTCTGTAGGGCTGGATCCTTACAAATTAAATGGCCATAGGTCTGCTCAGTTTGGTGTTCTTTACTGTTAGTTTGCTGGTGCTCTAATACGCAGCCTGGAGAAGACAAGGGGAGACTCCAGAGAAGATGGAGAAGACCACGAAGATCTTTTCCATCTGACATTTATTTCCCTTTCGTAACTGGGTAAATGAAATGGTTTAAAGGCTCTTTTCAGCTACAACCAAGGCCAAAGGCAACAACAAAATACAGAACACATAAAATGAGTGGCATCACTTTGGTACAGAATTAAAAGATGTGCTTTACACATCTTTAAATAGAAATGTGTACATGATCAGTAATGGTACTCGTGGCTCAATTTTAAACATCTGAAATCAAGGGCCTTATGAGACAGACAAAATGACAGTATAGGCTTTGAAATCAAGCACTTTGTGAGTGATATCAAATTAGAATGCAGGATAATAACACAATAATATAAACCATAAAGCTGAAGAACTATTTACATATGTATATAAATACATTTAATGTACAGTCTGCTGAATTTGTAAGATATGTAAGATTTTAGTAAGAGATGGTAACACTTAGAAAACTTAAATATTAGCCATTGTCCTTAAAGCATGAACATTTGTTTGCCTTGGTTAGGTGAGACTCAAGAGTCTTTTGAAATGACAAGGGGTCAGTACAGGTTTCTTTAAATTTCTTATAGAATGTTATTCTAGTAGCTAGGTACCATTTTATCAAAGGTTGTTTTCAGAGGATGGTAGCCTGAAGGGAGCTCTAGCTAGCTGCAGATCATTTAGGTTATGCACAGAATATATATTATGCCTTTGAAAGAGGATAATCTTTAATGGTGGGCAATACAAATCACTGAGCAGTTTGTGAGTCTGTTTAAAATTAATCTGGCTCTAGCCTATACAGGGAGCCAGTTGCAAGAAGAAACAGTGTGACAGTGATGTTCCCTGAAGCTAGCTGGGCAGATGAATCTAAGAATTGTATTCTCTGTTGTCTACATATTGACAGCATTGTGAATGGAGTAAAGGGAAACACCAGGGAGTGCATACCCTGATCTAGTGCATACCCTAATCTAGGTATAAGAACTTCCTAACCTCTGCCATTAGTTAACTGAAGACTTTATAAGAAGCTTTAAACTGACAGAGGACTTTATTAGCAAAGTTAAGTGAGGGTCCAAGATTAGCCCAAGATACCATTGAACTGATGTCATAGTCAGATCTGTGCCACAAGGGTCTGTGGTAAATATGTTGGTGTTTTTGAGGCATTAGGGTGCCAAATAACATAATAAAAAGTTATGGATGTGCCATAATGTTTCATTTGAGTTGTCCATTTTTATTTTTCCTCAACTGTTGGGTTCAGATCTGACCCTCAGATCCTTATGATGTTAATATGCATAAGATACAGCATATAATTAAGAAACATTTGTTTATGTTGAAGTATATTGCCACTTTTAAGGACACAACAATAGATAATTTAATGTTTGGATATAAGAATTCTCATAACATTAACATATATTATGTTATATAAAACGGGAAATACATAAGTAAAACATTAATACAGAGATTTGGTACTCAGAAATGTAGTAATTGCCAATTTTGTAAAAATATCTATACAGAGTTATTTTTTACACACCCATAACATATAAAACATTCTATTTTCAGAGCCACGGAACCTGCAATACAAAAAACTATTACACACATACACACACACACATATATCTATATATACATACACACACACACATACATATATATATATATATATATATATATATATATATATATATATACTTTATATATATATTTTATATATATATTTTATATATATATGTCAAAGTGTTCACAATTTAATGCTTTTTATATAGGAAAAACAAACAGAAAACTCAAAGAAAGGATATGTGAACACGTCTCGGACATACATAGAACAAAATGATACAAATGCACTTTATCGACATATTAAGGACACTGATACATGTCATGATTTTAGATTTGCTATCTTACAAAGGGTCTATATGACAAGATCGAAAACCCACACACATGAAAATGATAACACTGAGATGATAACATCAAATCTTCAGTTAAACTAAACAACTCCTCACATAATCGACACGTTACCTAGGGAAAGGAAGAAGACAACATTTGGGAGTTTGCCCTTTTCCCCACTATAGTGCAATCTTGGAGTTGGTATAATTAGTTGGGGGGTGTGGGAGCACATCCACCCACATTTGGAGGGTATTGGGGTGAAGCCCCTCTTCTGTGGGTTCGAAGTTCTTCAGTGTGGTTTCTTCTGCTTGTTGGCTGACTGGTTACTTTCCCTTGGCAAAATGGTTTTATAGTAAATTGATAAATGGTAAATGGTAAATACTCATTGCTGTGTGGAGTCGGTTAACTGACGATTCAGTGTTTTCAGGTATCTGGATTTTCAATGTTATCAAGTAGACCCCTTACAAAATATACATGAGAGTATAAGAGGGGATGGCCTTAATCATACTGAAAGTTTAGAGAATAAATGGATTTTACGGTTTCAAACACACCTCCCTCCAGGGCTCACTGAGAATTTTACTATAAAACCAACTCTGAAACAAATACACAACAAAATAAAATAAAATAGTATAGATTTAAATATATATCATTTTAAGCTTATAATTTTTGTGTTCAAATATATGAGTAAAATATTTTTTATATTTATATATATATATATATATATATATATATATATATATATATATATATATATGTATATAAATGGGTCCCCATCAGAATTTCGAATCTTAAAACTTCAAAACCCATATGATCGAAGGCCGTATGTTCAAAGTTTTAAAACTTTGAAATTCTGAACGGGGATCGGCATACAGCATGGACTGGGAGATTTCCCTTGTCCTCGCTGTACTGCAATCTCGGAGTTGGTATATTTAAGTTGCGGGGGGTGTGGGGGATGCAGGGGGGCTTGCCTCCTGCTATACAGTTTATTGTTTATGTTTTGCAGGTCTACTACACATTTTCAAGCATTCAAATGTTCAATCATTTGGTCTCGGCCATATGGAATTAGAACATTTGAACATTTGATCATGTGAAGTAGACCCATAGAAATATCTATATATATATATATATATATATATATATATATATATATATATTTATATATATATGCATACATACATACAGATGTGTATATATATATATATATATATATATATATATATATATATATACACACACACACACACACACACACACACACACACACACACACACACACACACACACACACACACACACGCGCACACACACACACACACATGGATCTACTTTAAATAAATGAAGGTCAGAACACTGAAGTTCATTTTCGTGAGACTGAAAATAGCAAAACCTCATATACCCAAATGGCAAAACTTTCCCAAGATAAGTAAACATTTGCACAAACTAAAACTAAATATACACTGAAGTAATTAAAACCTACCCAGGTGGGGGCTATGCCCCCCCATACCCCCCAACACCCACCCTAAATATGTATACCAACTCTGGGATCACACTACAGTGGAGAAAATTAGGAGTATCTTCTGCTTAAACTAAGCTCCTAAACCATCAGCTGTACTACTATAGCCCTACTATAGCTCCCTCCTTTCTCCCCCCTCCCATTCTCCACACTATTTACCCCCCCACTTCCTATCAATGTCTATACATTGTCCTTCTTTTGAACAATGATTATCTTTTTGTTTTTACTCTCATTTGTGGTAAATTTAGACCACTGCTATCAGTGCAACCCTTAATGCTCATATTTTTTTCTTTTGTTTTTCTATTTATAATTAATTTCGTATCTGCACTGTTATTTTTAATAGTTTTGTTCTGTATGTTTATCTTTGCTTATGTTTGCTGGGGCTCTTTTCCCTTTGGTCTCCACTGAAAATGGGTTGCTTACTATCAATGCAATGCAAATAGTTAACAAACTTTTCTTTTTTACAGTTATTTTGTATTGTGATTGTTATTTAATATTTGCATATTGTCACTTTATCTTTACTTACGTTTGCTGGGGCTTTTCCCCTCGGGTCTCCACTTAAAATGTGTTTGTTTGCAAACTCAGCTGGACTAACCCGGTTAGCAAATGTGAAATAAATAAATAAATAAATAAACAAATAAATAAATAAA
Source organism: Protopterus annectens (assembly GCF_019279795.1). NCBI lineage: Eukaryota > Metazoa > Chordata > Ceratodontiformes > Protopteridae > Protopterus > Protopterus annectens. The sequence continues at coordinate 822,417,011 of NC_056727.1, forward strand.
AGGGCATCTTGGGTAAGTGTTTACCTACCCTGGGAAAGCTTTGGAATTTGGGTATGTGAGGTTTCGGTATTTTTAAAATAAACAGTGGTGTTCTAATCTTTGTTTTTATTTTTTTTTTAAGTAGATCCATGTATATGTATATATATATATATATATATATATATATATATCCTTTCTAATTGTATTTTATGTGATTTGATGGCTTTTAAATTTTATAGCCACATGATTTTAATTTGAGTATTTAAGTGATGTTTTATTAGTGGTTTGATTATTTGCCTGATGAAGCCTGTTTTATTAGTGGTTTGATTATTTGCCTGATGAAGCCCTGAAGGCAAAAATGTTGAGAAATTAGCAGAGTTAATAAAGTCTGTCTGTTTTTATACCAAGTCTCATGGTGCCAGTTTACGTTTTTTTAGTTTGACTTGTTTACTAATCTGTCTTTGTCTTTATCTGAAATGACTCTATTCTCTGGCAGCTTTTTTATCTCTAAAGAAGTGGTTTCCCTCTGACTGGGTGGAACACTGGGGATTTTCATTTGAACTGTTGGAGGGGATTAGCAAAAAGGTATAACATAACCCCTGGATATTATTCTCTGCACCCATAAGTCTTTTGTGATGTCGAGCTAGACTCTCTGGTGCAGGGACAGACAATCCACGACTGCCTCCAGAGATGGACAGTTGGGCCTCCATTCAGGAGTGCTGATAGGATCTGTCAGAGAAAGAATCTCTACATCTCTGGTTATGCAGACCACCTCTGCCACAGGAACAGAATCTTCCATTTGAGTTCTCCCCTCTGTCTCTGGAGGTACTATCTCCACATAGATCTTGAAAAGGACCCTGGCACTTCTTGAACCATATCTTTCTACCACCTCGTTGGTTCCTAGAAAAGGACCTTTGAAGGGTAGAAAAATGTACACTCACACCAGTCGGGGTCTTCTCTTCTTGTCTGCACCTAGACAGTGTGTCTTTTACTTTGGGACCAAACAATGAGGTTCTGTCAAAGAGCGTATTAACGAAAGAAGATTTAAATGGTTCTCCAAAATCACACAAGTGCATCCAGGCATGTCACCTAATGTTAATGCCTGAACCCACCACCCATGAGATGCCTTCAGCAGCATGAAAGATTAACCTCATGGATGAGTCAGATATAGACTGAAGGACAGCCAACTGGGAGGAAATGGTATTCCTTTCCTTGAAGGATCTGGACCCTGAATGAGATTTGGTAAGATCCTTGATCAAATTTCTTTGAAGTCTGGTAAAATGTGACAAATAATTCAATGACCTTAAAGTGAAGGTTGCTGATGTATAGACATGCTTCCCAAACCTGTCCAGCACCCTAGGTTCCCTGTTGCGGGTGGCAGATGAACTCTGTTCTGTTAGTTCCTTTCTCGTGGCTGCCTCAACAACTACAGCATCAACAGGCACTCCTTTACTCCAGTGTAGATGGTCTTTTGGAGGTGCAAGGATTTTTTCTGGTCTCTTGTAAACAGGCTTGAGAGTGTCTGGTTCCTTCCGCACCCACCAAGAGAACAGATTTATAATGTCATCGGCGGGTGGATTCACCCAGGAGGTAAACTGGCCAGACCTAAAAGCCTCCAGAAACATTGATTCCTCTTGGGAAGGGTTATCAGGAGACCAACCACCTCTTGGTTTAATAAGTTCCAAGATGTCTCAAAAGGAGACATTATCAGGTGGTGATCTGGGGGACCTTCCCCCTCATCAAAACCTCTTGAGTCTAGGTGCTTCCTCTTGCACATTCTCTCCCAAGGGACCTCCTTGGTGGGATGATCTGGTAAGGTATAGGAAGAGATAACGATACCCTGGTTGGTAGACTGTAGACTAGCTCAGCCTGGCTACCTCTGTGGAAGGGATAAACAAGGGTCAGGATGCAAAACCAAACGAGATAAAGAAGTTTGATCTGAGGAGGACAGGGTTGTCTGATCTCTATGCACAGAGAAGACTCTCTCCACTACCTCAAAAGTGGAGCACCTAGGAGAAGCAGAAACTGTTGGATCTAACAAACAACCCTCTCAGATCATCATTTCCCATAGCCAATCCACCTGAGTAGAGAGTCAGAACTGAGCTGTCTAACATTGATGCTCCAGGGGGAAGATACAGCTCTGATAGTTTCAAAATCGACTCCAACTCCCCGAAGCTGGCATCAATGCTTTGGTTCCAAGAATCCTCTGGATCCAAGGTATTCAGTGCCAGATGACTCAGAGAAACTACTGGAGTTGAAGAAACGAAGATGTTCAGATCTGAGGAAGACGACCCTAAGAATTTTACATCTGACAAATCCGAAACTGAAGGACAGATTGGAGAAGGAGATATTAATGGTGGTGCGGATCCATGAATGCTCTCGGACCCAATGGGGTTGGAGCTGAGAGAACGCCCATTTGAATTTGCATCCTGAGGAATTTCCTCATCATCTTATCCACATCTGCTTCGGATAGGCCCCTGGAGGATCAAAGACAGCAAGCCATTGAAAAGGGCCTAGAATGTCTTCTAGGTAGCTGTTCAAGTAACAAAGATAAAAATCTGGAAGGGATAGGCTCTAAAAGTAATGGGGAAGCATGGATCTGAGGACATCTTTCAACTCTTGGCTTCAAATCTGAAATGGTCGGATCCAACTTTTTAAAAAGTTTAGCTGGATGCTCTGACGAAAGAGTCAATGTCACCATCAAAGTAGAAGGATGATCGGGGGATCTTTTGTGTGAATCCTTCATAACAGAGTCACCCATGTTGTTCTGTTTTTTAGGGGTTTGATCCCCAGCAACCGAAGAGTGTTTGGAAGGAATAAGAACACAGAGAGTACGCTTATTCTTCTTGTCAATCAAAGTTCTTGAATTAAAGCCTTTACAAGTATCACAATCTACATGTAAATGTTTGGGACCTAAACAGTACAGACATTCTGAGTGGCCATCCGAGTTCAGAATATTGCACCCACAAGTTACACATTTTTTGAAACTAGACATCTTGTTCAACATTTTGTAAAGCTGAAAGGAACCACAGACAACAACAATTTACTATAACTAAGAAAACTGAAAGATAGAAAAGATTTTTTTTAATGGAAATAAAGAAAAGAAAGAATTGCTAACAATGGTAGTAAGAAGTACTATAACAAGTACAGCGAGGGAAGATGATCAGCAATGGTATTTATAGGTACTCAAGGAGTATGACAAAAAGGGTTAGACTATAACATTTTCAAGGGTAAAAGGAAGAGAAGTTACAAGAGTGCTAGAAAGTGAACAAGGGAAATTAACCTCATGTAAAAATGGAAAAACTATATTCTAAACAAGTCCTAAAGCTCAACAGCTCTCAATCCAAGTCTGCTATTAAAACTGATCCTTGAGGAGCACCTAAGTGTATCACTCCAGTTGAGATTTCTGTCCCAGGACCCAAAATAATGAATATACATCCTGTTAGACAGTTTTTGAACTAATATGTGAGTTCTGGAGAAAAATCTGTGGCATCCAATTTAAGAAGCAGTGTATGAGTAACAGTTTCAAAGTCTTGTTTCCTATCCATAAATTTGGCTGGTGTTAGAAGACCCTGATCCATATTATTGTAAATTATATTGGCAAGAATAAAAAGTGCAGTCTGCGTACTGTGTTTAGGATGGAGACTGTGTTGTTTGTCTGTGAGAATATCATATTTGGAAATGCAATAAGCTCTAGTTGTAGATAACTTTCTTAAAGATTTTAGTACGTGGACAAAGTTTAGCTATAGGATGATAGTCTGCTGTTGAGACAGACAATGATTCCTTGGGTAATGGGATTATTAAAGCATATTTAAAGCTATCTGGCTCAAGGCCACAAGATTATAAATGAAAGTAACAGGACTGCATAAAAGTACAGCTGTGCAGGCAAACTTACCATAACAGTAGGTGTTCGAATGATCACTGCTGCAGTAACCTTAGCTATATGGGTTATATCCTGCCAGTGATATAACAGCCAACTTGCTTCCAAAGCTTCAGGGCATCCTCCACATGCCCAAACCATCAATCAGCTTTAGCTGAACTGACTAAAAGACAGGTCTGGGTGCCAAGTCCCTCAGACCTTTCATGCCAACAGACAGAGAGAAGCTGACCCTGAAAGGACAGTGCTAGAAACAACAAAAACTAAGTATTCACACTCTGATATAAGCAACACACTAAAAGACAAAAGGGATGGAAGGAGGGAGTGGCTACTACATCAGTGATCATTCAAACTTCTACTGTTCGGGTAAGTATATTTATGCAACTGTATTAAGTTCAATGGTTTATACTATGCTAATGCCACTGGGGCCTTTATAAGCCTAAGCAAGCATCCCAAATGTATCGCTCAAGTTTATCTGCTTGTCGTTGCAAGTGTAGCCAGGCTGCTCAAATGTATTGCAGAAGTTCATGTGCCTTAGGGGTTATTTTAAGGGAAATATTTAAGCTAGGGCAAGATTTACAGGATGCCTTGTCCATTACAGACATACGAGCTAGACCCAGGATATATTTTCTATTAGACATCCACTGGTTCAGGTTTCTTTTAAACAGGGTTAGGGAAAAGCTCTGATTCACATGGATGGGAAGCTTGTTCTAGGGACGGGGAATTCTCTGAGTCACAAATCTGTCCCTCCAACATGTCTGTTTCTTCACAAGTAACATATAAATCCCTAGATTGAGTAATTCTGATGTTATTTGTTTTGCAGATATGCAAAAGGTCCATCAGAGAGGGATTCAAGGATGCCTTGTATGCCATAAATCACCTCTCAAAAATCTGTTAAAACAGAGTGTAGCAAGAAGGCTTTGAGGCAATCTGCATAGGAAATCCATATTGACTACTGCTGCAGTAACCCTCGCTATATGTGTAGAGTTCTCCAGCTTACTACATTCGAGAAGTGGAAGGGGAAGGGTCCAGGAGCCCCTGGATAATGGTCCTAGCAATGTCTGATCTAAACTTAGACAAGAAATCATGTTTATAATGCCTTGTAAATGTATTTGTAGAGTACAGAGTTGCTTCTTCTAGACTATATCTAAAATCTAACCCTTTCTAAAAATCCATACATGAAACCAAAACCCTGGTAGAGTGGGCCTTAACCCTGCCTGGAATAGTGTTGTTGCGTTGAGTACAACAAAAGGTAACAGCCTGAGACAAACATTTGGAAATAATCCATTTTGATACAGGTTGTTACATCTTCTTACCTTCACAAGAAATGAACAACTGATACAACGATCTGAAAGATCTAGTTCTAACAAGATAGAATCTGAGTTATCTGTGAACATCCAAGGTATGGAGTATCCTTTCTCCCTCCTTTTTATGTTCAGGAAAGAAAATGGAGAAATGGATAGTTTGGCATTAGGTAAACTATAATGCCACTTTACGTATAAAAGAAAGATTAATTCTTAAAGAAATCCTATCTCTGTGGAAAATGTGACAGAGTTGATTCACCATAAAACCATGCAACTCAGATGCTCTTCTTGCAGAGGTCAGAACAATCAATAAAACTGTTTTCCATGTTAAGAACCTCAAGTCAGACAGATTAATTGATTCAAATGTAGCAAGTGTTAGCATCTCTAACACAAAATTAAGATCCCAAGTAGAGGCCACTGGTTTTCTTGGAGGCCTCTTATGCAAACCCCCTTTCAAAAACATTTTGACATGAGACTGCATTGAAGGAGGAGGACTCATGGTCAGACCTACTAAAATGGCTGATAAATAAACCTTGATGGAGGAGTGAGAAAGGCCATAGGATAGTAACTCACACAAATAGTCTAAAACCAGAGGACAATTCACCCTAAATGGGTGCTGATTATATTTTTGACACCAACTAGAAAACCTTTTCCATTTGCTAATATATGATTTTCTGTTAGAAGGCTTTCTTGACTCCATTAATACGTGATGCACGTCCTCGGTAAGCAGATGTATTGAGGGAATTAAAACCCTATTATCCAAGCAGTCAGTTGAAGTTGATTACGGTCAGAATGTATCTAACTCCTCTGATCTCTTGTGAGTAGATCCATTATATGAGGAAGCTTATGGTAATTGTAGTATTACAACAACATTAAAAATACCCAAAAATTGTTTTAAAACAACAGTACTATCCAAACTACTGTTTGAAACCACTTTTTGTAATACTACAGTTCTTAAACTTCATTATTAGGTTGGAAAATTGTACATAATTTATTAATTTTGTTTAGCTTTGTTTGACATTAGTTACCAAATGAATTTGACTGGATATTTTTTTCAAATCATGGCTCTACTGATTTTATTTAAATGAGTTGATCATTTGTTGTTATCATTTTTGAAGAAGTCCCCATTACCTTGTAAGGAATGAAAGCACTTAACTGAGTTTAAACAGTTCAGCATACATATTTGGAGTTATTACACCTTTTTTCTGGTTATTTGATAATTTTATTAAAGTATGAAATACAATATAAATGGGCTGTTCTTACAAGCCTGACTATGCATATATGGGCAGACCTGTTTATTGATGTCAAGAATTTTGAATACTTGTTCAAGATTCTACTGTAGAAGGGTAATGAAGAATGTAAACAAAAGCAGGAAAACATGACGCAAGGTAAGGTAGGTTAGAAGTGGGGAGTACAGTTAGAATAATTGTTTGGTTAGTTTGGGTAATGTAAAATTATGACTTGTGCTATGAATTTTAGTGAAAAGGGAGTGGCTAGGGTCTGTGGAGTGTAATAGGTGGAAATGTAGAAGTGGGTTGTCTCAGGTAACTATAAAGGAAAAGATGTTGGGGTGGGTCAGATGAGTATAAGGTAAGGATGGGCAGCATAGCACAGCAGAGTGAAGCAAGGTTGTGCAGAGTAGCTAGCCCGAGGTATTCAGGTTCTCCTGAAACAATCTATCAGCCTGGTAAAAGCAAGTGTGATGCTCTGCTGAAACCTTATACACATAAATGGGGAGAAGCTTAATGCAAATCCAGCATTGCAGGCAACAATCAGTCAAGAGAAACAAGTGATGACAGAGAGTGTCTACAATCCCCATGATATGTATACAGCGCAGCCCTTAGAACAGCAGGAAATGATCAGCATCAACAGCAGGCTGCTGCTCCGTAGCTTACTAGGTTATACTTTTGTTTTACAATGAGAAATGCTAAGATGTAAGAATAACAGCAAATTATACTCAGGTATGCCTTAGATGACTATGAACGTAAATCAGAAGTAAGTGCAATTCTGAAAATAGACTCTAAAGGGAAACAGAAAATAGAAAATGGCCAGCAGTGGTTGAGTGTAAAAAAACACAAATGTGCTAAATTTCACATGCGTTGTTTGTGTTACATCTACACACAAATGGGTGCTAGTACAACACAGTGCTTGCATAAGTCCTTGACTTACATACAGGGAGGGACTGGTCCAGATATGAGCTTTCCCTTAATGTATACATCCCTCCCAGGCAGATAGGCCATGCACATGGGTGACAGTAAACTGCAGCTCTTGCTTGAGTCATGGACTTAGTTACAGGGAGGGAATGGTCCAGCTACGAGACTTCCTTAAATCTATGCACATTTCTTAGGTGGGTAGACCATACACAATGGTGCTAGTAAATGCATCATGTCCTTAGGTCATTAATTTAGTTACAGGGAGGGTTTAATCCAGATATGAGACTTCCTTTAATGTATGTGTACCTCTTAGGCAGTTAGACCATACATAATGGCATTAGTAAAATGCAACTCTTGGGTTCCTGACTTATTTACATGGAAGGACTGGTCTAGATATGAGCCTTCCTTTAATGTATGCATGACTCTCAAGTCATTCAGTGCACTACAAGGACTTCATCAGCTGTCTAGAAAAAGGTCTGCAGTGTATCAGCCTTATCTAAGAGGAGGGGCTTCCACACGACAGCTACCTGAGCTTGGATTCCACAGAAGAATAAGACTTGTTTTGACTGTCTGGCTTCTTTAGGGGAAAAGGCTTGATTTTGATTGGCCACCTTCTGAGGGGCTTGAGTCTTGCAGAGTTAAAAAAAAAAAGTTTGCTCTGTTCAGGTAACTGCTGCATGTATAAATCTTATTAGTTAAGCAGCACAAGAGCCTAGTCTTCAGCAGGTAATGTTGACTCTACACTCTTGTTGTAGACCACAGGACTTCCCTCAATCTTCTCTGTTTCAGCTTAGAACCACTGCTGTGATTTTATTGTTAAGCTTGAATCAAGTACATTGTAAATACTCACTTGCCTGATTTTAACCATTAGCCTTATCAATCAAATGGATGATGGTGATGGACAGGTTGACAGACGAGATCAGACAGGAGTCCCCGTGGACTATGATGTTTGCAGATGACATTGTGATCTGTAGTGAGAGTAGGGAACAGGTGGAGGAGACCCTGGAGAGGTGGAGATATGCTCTAGAGATAAGAGGAATGAATGTCAGCAGGACTAAGACAGAATATATGTGTGTGAATGAAAGGGAGGATAGACGAATGGTGAGGATGCAGGGAGAAGAAGTGGTGAAGGTGGATGAGTTTAAATACTTGGGATCAACAGTTCAGAGTAATGGTGAGTGTGGAAGAGATGTGAAGAAGAGAGTACAGGCAGGATGGATTTGGTGGAAAAGAGTGTCAGGAGTGATTTGTGACAAACGAGTACCAGTAAGAGTGAAAGGGAAGGTCTACAAGAGGGTAGTGAGACCAGCTATTTTATATGGGTTGGACAAAGTGGCACTGACAAAAAGGCAGGAGTCAGAGCTGGACGTGGCAGAGTTGAAGATGTTAAGATTTGCACTGGGTGTGACGAGGATGGACAGGATTAGGAATAAGTATATTAGAGGGTCAGCCCAGGTTGGAAGGTTTGGAGACAAAGCAAGAGAGGCGAGATTATGTTGGTTTGGGCATGTGCTGAGGAGGGATGCAGAGTATATTGGGAAAAAGATGCTAAGGATGAAGCCGCCAGGTAACAGGAAAACAGGAAGCCTAAGAAAAGGTTTATGGATGTGGTGAGAGAGGACATGCAGGTGGCTGGTGTGGCAGAGCAAGATGCAGAGGACAGGAAGAAATGGAAACAGATGATCCGCTGTGGTGACCCCCTAACAGGAGCAGCCAAAAGAAGAAGCCTTATCAATCAAACCAGATTTGAGTGTTTATTGCTATATTAACTGAACCCCAGTTTTAGTACTAAGCTTATTTAAGACATAATCTGCATTTGTCAGCATATCATATTCTGGATAAACTTTTTGTCTAATATTTTCTATCTGACTGCCTTCATTCAAATAAGCTAGCATCACAAGGATTATAATTTATATCACATGCTGTTTATTGGATCAGATTAGCACTATCTGATATACTGCTGCTTCTCATGCATGATGCTCGACTGTACTGAAGTGCATCTATTTACCGTATAGTTACTGTGCTTGTAACTCCTCTCTTAGATCACCTGTAGCTACTGCTCTACAGTTATTGCACCCGCAGGCATTAGGTTTGATTCTCTTGCTGATGCTACAACAAATTAGGTAGGCAGCAAAATAACCTATTATCTACTGATTTTATCTAACTGCACATGTTGCATTGCTTCTTGTACTTCTTTCTCCACTGTTACTGAAACTGTAACCATTGCCCTGACTTAATACACTTAAAAGTATAGGGTTATATGATCTCATTTAAATCTTATACTAGTTACTGATTACTTTACTGTTTCTACATGTTGTTCTCAATTTCATATTTTTGCACTTAACACTACCACCTCTATTTACTGTTTCTAGAATCTACTATGTTGCATTCAGAGTATACAGTAGTCACATCTCATACTCTTCTATCCTTTAGTCACATCCCATATTATTACCACTTTCTAATCTAGTGCATTATACCCTTCTGTCTTATACCACCAGTAGGTTATTAAACTGTTGTGCTTTCACATACTCCTGCCACTGCACTCGCCAATAGGGAATCTCAGTCAGCTCTTATTTCTGTAGCTAACTTGATATCAATAGGTATTTTGAAGCAGAACAGAAAATATCTCACACTTACTGAAATGCCTTTATTTGTTATTTCATAGTGATTCGATGGATAAGAATTGTAATTACTGAATATGTAGGATACCCTTTCACTTCAAAACTCAACTCCTTCAGAAAGTATGATGCAAACACAGACATATATTCAAACACACAGACACATGCACGCATGCATATACACACAGACCCACATACAACTGTAACACAGAGTACCTTCACTACCCCAAATTACACTGAGATTAAGACAGCATTAAGACTCCTAGACTAGGTTCTATGGCACTTCAGCCATTAGCTGACAAAGCAACACTCCCACCTTCACCCTGCCTGCCCATTACCAGTGCACATACCTGTAAAAGTCACGTGAGTATTTATTTATTTTATTTATTTTACATTTGTTGACCGGGCTAGTCCAGCTGGATATATGTCCATTTTCAGTGGAGGCCCGGGGAGAAAAGCTCCACAAATTACAACAACATAAAAGGTCAAGACAAAGACAATAACAGTATAATTTGGTACATAAGTTTTAACAATTATAGTACAAGCCTAAGATTATATATTTTATATTTCAGTAGGAAAAAGGAAAAATTTATCTAAGAATAGATGAATAAGACTAATACATTTGTATTAGAAATGGTGTAGTACAAATCTTTATAACATATTACAAAATTAGATACACCTAGTAATTTATGATAAGAGATACTAAGGTCTCACATAAACCTAAGAAAGAAAGACACTAGAGATCAATAGAAGAACAGCAAACAAGGATGGATTTCTAGTGTTATTTAACACATAGGTTGTGATACTATATGAAGGTGTTTGATCATTCCACAGTATATACTTATTTACATGAGAAAAAATCCTAAGGAAGGTTAAGCTCACTAAAAATTAGTGAGACAACAGAAGATCATGATCATGGGAGGCTAGAAATTGTGGGAGTCTAGTTAATAGTTAGGTACTTAGTCTGGGTTAACACAGGGGCATAGCCAGTGTGATTTGAGGTAGGGTTTAAGCTTGCTTTTAAATAAGCTGACAGAGGATATTGAGGTTAGCTGGCTTAGGAGGATGTTCCAGGCTTTACCTACTGTATTGGAGAACAAGGTGTCACCAGCTAAGTTGTTGGATTTTGATATTTGTACAAGTAGGTTATTAGCTGAGCGTAAGGTCTTGAGGTTATTATAGGGGATGACTAGGGATGTAAGTATGGGTGTATTTTGAGGTAAATACAGGATCTTATGGGCTATTATTAATTGATTGAAAAGTATTAAATTTGGCAGCTCTAACCATCCTAACTGATTTAGATTGATACAGTGATGAGTTCTATAGGAGGACCCAGCTGCAAATCTGGCAATATTGTTGTAGGAGGATGTAAGTTTACTCAGATTACTTCTACATATTTTGGTATAGATAGGGGAGGCATAGAGCAAGGTAGAGATGAGGTGGGTATGAGCAATAGTAACCCTGGCTGGAGGTGTAAGAAAGGGTTTTATTCTATAGAGGGAACCTAGTTTCTTGTTTACTATTTTTATGGTGTTATTAATGTGAGGTTCAAAGGACAAGTTGTTATCTATTAGTACCCCGAGTAGTTTGGTGGTTGGTTCAGGAGATATTATAGTTCCATCATTTGAAGTAATAGTAAAGTTAAGTGGGGAGGTTCTGCAGGTGGGGGTAAATAGTAGCATTTTTGTTTTTTTGGGGTTAAGGATAAGACATCTTTGTAGGAGCCAGTTTTCAACAGTACTAAAGGTCATTTGGGTTAGTGACTGAAGTTCTGATTGAGAAGCAGCAACGCATATGAGTGTGGAGTCGTCAGCGTATTGGATACAGTCAGCTTGAGGAATTATAGAATGAAGGTCATTTGTAAAGATGGAGAAGAGTAATGGGCCTAATATAGATCCTTGCGGGACCCCTAGAGTGACTGGGACATGGGAAGATAAAGTATTTTCCCATAGTACAGCCTGTTGCCTGTTATGTAGGTATGATTGGAACCACTGTATAGTATGGTTGTCCAATGACAGGTTTTTGAGTGTGTCTATAAGGAGGTGGTGATTCACTATGTCAAATGCTTTGGACAGGTCAATAAAAACAGCTGAGGATAGAGTATCAATATTATGATTACTGTTAATATGGTTAGTGAAGGATAAGAGAGCAGAGGTGGTGCTATGAAATGGTCTAAAGCCATGTTGACAGGGTGCTAATAAATTGTGATCGAGTAGGTAGGTTAACAGTTGTATGTGTATACATTTCTCCATTATTTTTGCCAAAGGAGATAGAATAGCTATGGGCCTATAATTGGACAACTCTTTGGAGTTACCGCCCTTATGCAGGGGAATTATGTGAGAGACTTTCCAGATTAGGGGAATAGATCCTTCAGAAATAGTTCTGTTAATGAGGATGGATATGGGGTAGGCTATGACTTTAGCAGCTTTTTACAGGTATTCTGCAGGTAATTTATCAGCAGAGAGAGTAGTGGGTTTAAGTTTCTGTATGAGGTTACAGATAACTGAAGTGGGCACTGGCTGAAAATGAAATTGATGAGAATTATTGGTAAAGGTTGTGGCAGAGCCTGGGATGCTAGGGGATAGCTGGTTGGCTAGGGATTGTATGGTTTCAGTGAAAAAAGTATTAAATGAGTCAGCTATTTGGATGGGATTGTTGTGATCAGAGCCAGAGGGAGTACTTGAGCATCCAGGGTGTAGGAGGTTATTGATACCTCGCCAGAATTTTTGGGGATTATTTTGGTTGGTTTGTTGTAGTTGGTAGTAGTAGTTTCTTTTATTGGCTAATATGGCTTTTTTTGTTTAATTTCTTAGCTGTCTGAATTGCAGGTGGTCTGAGGAGCTTTTTGTTGAGCGCCATTTGGCCCATTGTTTATTTCTTTGGAGGATTTTTTCTGTTTGGTCGTTTTGGTGAGCCATGGTGCCAGTTTGGTTCTAATTCTAACTTTGCATAATGGGGCATGGCTGTCTAAAATGGTTAGAAATTTAGAGTTAAAGTATTTCATGGCATTATCTATTGGGAGATATTTCAGGGGAGACCAGTCACAGGTGACTAGTTCAGCTTGAAAGTAAGCAGGGTTAAAATTTTTGGTAGTGCGAATAGTTCTACAGATGGCAGAGTTTAGGATGACAGTTTTTGTTCTGATTAAATAGGTAAGCAAGTGATCACTTATGTCCTCAGGGAGGGTGCCTGTTTTATAGTTTAGTTGGGGGGTATTAGTGAGTATCCAGTCAAGGGTACTAGTTTTGTTGTTAGTTTTATTGGTGCGGGTTGGGGATGTTATAGTTTGGGTAAAACCATATAAGTTGATATGAGTAGAAGGCTGCTCAGATATACAGGAGTTCCAGTTAATGTTAAAATCTCCAACTATAATGGTTTCTTGGGGGTAGTTACTTGAGAGCCAGCTGAGGATAGCCTCTAATGTGTTGATGTTATTGCCTGGGGGAAGATAGACACATGATAGATATATGGCTTTGCTTTTGTTAAGCTGAACCTTAGTTAGAAGAATTTCTGCATTGTTGCAAAGTGGAGGTTTGGAGTCTAACAAGGTGACTTGTAATCCATTCATATAAAGTATGGCTACGCCTCCTCCTTTTTTAGTGTTACGGTCACGTCTTATGATATTATAGCCAGGGGGTAGAACTGCACTGTCTTGTATTGATGGATTAAGCCATGTTTCAGACAGACAGAGGATGTCAAAGGAATAAACATCAATAAGGGCATGCAGGTGAGCTATTTTGTTATTGATGCTACGAATATTAAGATGAGCTATCAGGAGAGAGTTGGGGGGCTTGGTAAGTGTCTGTGTGATTGAATTTGTTTGTGTATCAGGCTGTGTAGCTGTGATAGTGGTAGGACCTGGGTTAGGGTGTATATCACCATCTAACAGGGAGTGGACCTGAACTTTTAGGATGAGTTGTAGAAGTTTAAAAATTAGGTTCTTATTTTTCTAGCTAGTGGGTTACATTGAGAGATGTGATGGAGTCTATGAAATATGGCTGCTGAGTACTTAGCTGAGCTGGGGAGGTTGCTAACACTATGAGTGGAGCTGGGGGTAAGGACAGAGGTGTGTGTGATGTGGGTATGCAGTCCTAGGAATCTATGGTGTTCATAGAGAGTAAGTAGATAGGGAATGATAAGTATAATTAGGAGTAGTAATAAAGATAAGGGTTTACAGGATCCTTGAGCCATTTGTTTAGGTTAAGGTGGTTAAATGTAGGGATATTTGTGGATAGAGTGGTAGGGTAATGGATAAAGGTAAATGAGTGATGGTTCTTTAAGGGGGAGGAGATAGGGGTAAAGTGAGAATATAATAGAGGTAATAGCACTTACATTTGTCAAGTCTTTAATGCCTGCTAAGGCTACATCAACCCACCATAATGTTTTACGATGATACTATTATCAGGCATATGGACACCATCCTCTTCAGGATGGATAGTTAGTTATCTTTCTGGAGCCATAATCTGGGATATAATGAGAGTTCTTAGATCTGTCCATCCTGAAAATACAATTGTAATTTGGTGGTTTTACATGTGGTGGTAAATTACCTTAGGCACGCTACTCAGAGGAACATGCAGGGGATATAAATGAATTTGCTACGCATGTGTCTGAGGCAGGAAAAACACTGGTCTTGAGTGGTATTTTGCCATCTATCAGAATGATGCCGAGAGTCAAATACATGACAATTGGCTTTAAAAACTGACTATATAAATGGTGTAATTCAAGAGGGATCCAGTATGTGTTAGCTTGGGACAATATGGCTGACAACCCTGCCTGTTTTGCCTGGGATAGTCTGCAACTCTTCTACCATTGCCTTTGCATGCTGGCTAAAACCTTTGTTGCCTCCATTGTACCATTTTTAGCAGAGTCCATCTGTTAGACATTCCAGCAAAGTAAAGTCTAATTTGAAACATATTAAGGTGGCTCTACTCAGTGTCAGTAGTGTTAACAAAAGAAAAAAATCTTGAACTTGAATCCTTTCTGCAACTTGAACAAATAAATGATACATGCAATTACAAGAACATGGTTCCAAAGCAATGAAAGCACCTCCTCTGTTCATGAGTTTAGCATCTATCATGTTGTCAGGCCTACTGGCAATTGTAGAGGCATCTCGTATTTGTCAAGGATATCATTAACTGATGACTGAATTCTCAGGACTCTAAATTTGAACTCTTAGATGTCCAAATCACCTGAAACAAGACTAATTAGATACTGCTGTTTTACGTCCTTAGCCAAACACTTTCATATTACTTCAGCTGTCTGTCAGGAAACTGACTGACATATAAATCCAAGCTCTCTTTTATAAATATTTAACTACCCTTCTATGGGCTGAAATGCCCTTGATCTTGTCCTTCTTGCACACCTCCATGTGTGTTATCATTCTTCATTAAATCACACCATAAATCAGTGACAATTTCCTTTAAAACCAGTGGTACATGCAATGTGAATGCCACTGGGATTGGGAACTTTTCAAAAATGACCTTTTTCGATTGCTTGATTACCAAAATAAATTCTGCTGCATTCCTTCTCTGACATTTCCATTGCTAAAGGCAACATATATGCCTCTGACAGCAGTCCAGCTCTGCAGCAAATATAATGGGACATTTAATATAGAACTATTTCAATTTAAAAAAAAAATATTATTAAGTATTTATGTTTATACTAGGTAAGCGAATGACAAAGGTTTTGCCAAAATTGATAGATGTGGATCTTTGTGGTTTTGCAGAGGGGAAGCAAACATTTGACAACATTAACAGCACAATGATGCACAGGGAAGCAGAATATAAGAAAATCCCATTATTACTGGTGGGTTTTGATGCAAAGAAAACATTCAACAATGTCAGCTGGGATTTTATGAGAATACCAGTGGAAGCATTTGCATTCCCTGATAGAAAAATAGGGTTAATCAGGAGGACACATGAAGGGTCAGGAAAGAATTAAGGTGGGAGGGTTTCACTATGACAACTTGTGTTTAAAAGAGGAATTGAGCAGGGCTGTCCTCTTTTCCCCTGATAAATCTGTATATCTATATACATAGATATATGCTTTATATATGTAATTGTCATAAATTACCAATGTAATTGTAACTCTGTAGGATTATCTCTCGCTTTTGCTAATATTTGTTAATAAGCTTACCTGCATTATGTTATCCCACTTGGAAAATTATTTTAATGTTTTGTCTCTTATCCTGTACTTTCTCTTGTTCATACTGATGTATGGAGCTTTTCTTCCTGGGACTATGCTGAAAATGGGTTTGCATTTGCTGACCCAGCTGGACTATCCCACTAAACAAATAAAAACAAATAACTAAATACATTTAGTGTCATTGGTAAAAAAGGGGAGACCCAGCAATTCAAGGATATTACTGGTATGGTAATCATGAAAAGTTAGCTTTATTTGCAGATGATATTATGTTGTACTTGATAAATCCAGTGAAGGACATTTCAGTGTTTTGGAATATTTTGAAACAGTCTCAAGTCTTTTCATGATAAACAGTTAATAAGGTTAAAACAAAGGCTATAGGAGTAAACTATGTGCCCACACATGGACAGGTTCAACAGCAATACCCATATCTATGGGCCTATGATAAGATAAAGCATTTAGGTGAATGAATTAAAAAGATTCTGTTATAGCTGCTTGATATATGTAGGAAGAGACTAAACAAAAGATAATACAAAAACTGAGAAACTGGAAGCTACTGATTATGAATATGGACAGTAAGATACAATCAGAGAAAATGTTTTTGGTCCCTTTAGTTTTAAATACAGGTCAAGCATAGTTTAATCAACGAGAGTAGAGGCTTTGACAATGATAATAAAGAGCTGAAGGAATTTATCTGGGAGGAGAAGAAGGCAAGAGTTAAGTGGGATAAACTGATCCTTCCCTTAGAATAAGGTGGTTTAGGAATACTTGATTTGAATGGATACTTTAGAGCTAAGCAGTTAAGGCTCATATACATAAATCAAAGTGGAAAGCAACGATGATGATGAAACAGGGTGGATGTTTGAGAAATAAGGAGAGAGACTAGGATTTTGGATATAGGTCCTTAAACTGAACAAAAACAACCATACATTATATTATATTTGTAAAGCTGCAGAAAGTAACTAACACAGCACAGGAATGGAGAAAGAGGATTATGCCAATAAGGACAACTGCAAGTACGGGTATAGAAAACAGGCAAGAGAGGGCTGGAATTTCCTGGTAAAAACTGTCTTGGAACCAAAGTACTTGAAAGAAAAATACTAGAGAGGAAAAGGTAATAACCACTAAAAACAAAAATAACTACAATTCTTTTGTTTAACTAATAAATACTGGCTTTATTAAAGGCAGATTCTGCCATTTTAAATCCATTATTTTTTAAATAGTCACCTAAGCAGTGGACAGTGTTTATAGAGCACATACAGCATATCTGCACCTGACTACAGCCATTGACACTATTCCCTATTCAGATGTTATTGTCAGACTTGTAATATGAATATAAATCCATATGTTGTGACGTGAAAAGCTGACTGTCTGGAAGTCGCAGAACCAATGCAGTTAGGGTAACAAGAACCACTTAATATACCACATAGAAGTATGTGGCCCTGTCCAGGTGTGTAAACCTAAGATTAGTAACAACTAGAAACAAGAGATAATATGCATTTATTGTGACATAAAACAGTAGTGAACAAAAATAACCTTGACTTTTACTTAGTCATAGCTCTATTGTCTTTTTTGACTTACTGTACAAATAGGTTCATAGGTAAGTACTAGGCTATCTGCCCAAGGGCATCTGTAAGCCTAGCCAGAATGTGTTGGCTTTCACCACCCCCTTAGATTAGTTCCCTGTGCCTCTGTCCAGCAGAGCCATTACTTCCCTGTGCCACTGTCCAGCAGAGCCACTGCAGTGATCCCCGGGATAAATTTTCTGTTTCCCATCCACTCGTCAAGGTTTCTCTTGAGGAGTGTTAGTGAGGGGCTCTGCCTAATGTAGATTGGAATCCTGTTCCAAAGCACGGGGAGTCTCTGGGACAGGAATCTATCCCTCCAGCAAGTCCTATTTATAGTTTTGGTGAGGTTTATATCCCTAGAGTGTGTGGCTCTCGGGGATTTGTTTTTTTTTTAGGTGGAGCATGTCCATCAATTCCGGGTTGGACATGGCCTTGTATGTCAGGCAGAGATCACCTCTGAGTAGGCGGTATGCAACCGAGTACAGCTGGAGTTTCTTCAGTCGGGCTGCATAGGGCATCTGTTTAAGGCCAGTAATCCTCTTGGTGAGGTACTTCTGTGGTCTTTCCAGCTGTTGCAGGTGTCTTGTAAGGTACATCCCAAATGGGGCGTTGTACTCTATGATGGGTCTAATGAGTGATGAGTAGAGGAGCACAATAATCTCTTTTGTTCTAGATGTGAACCCTTTTGTGATTAGGTGGGCCACATAGAAGAATTTTCTAACCACCTTTGCAATATGATTATCAATGGAGAGATTACTATCTACTTGGGTCCCCAGATCCCTTATTACATTTTCTGTATTTAGGGGACTATCACATATGTGGTAGTTCACAGGTACTTTGTTTTTCCCAAAGGGGATGACTATGCACTTTTTGCCATTTAGCTTGAGGCATTGATTTTGACACTCAGTGAGACCCTTCTGGAGGATGTCCGTATCAGTCGGAGAGTCAATTATGGCCCCCAGTTTGCAGTTGTCTGCGAACCTGGTCAGCCATAGTCCTTCTGTGCTTGCCTGTACCTCTGAGAAGTATATACTGAACAGGAGGGGTCCCAGGACTGAGCCCTGGGGGACGCCATTTGTAACCGATTTAGAGTCGGACATAGAGTCTGCAACTCTCACCATGTGGGTTCTATTCATGAGCCAATTGGTAAACCATCTCGTGATGTAGAGGGTTATGTTCAGGCTGGTGAGCTTGTCTATAATACCAGAATGGGGAATGGTGTTGAAAGCTTTTGCAAGGTCCAGGTAGGCTGTGTGGACCTCCTTTCCCTCGTCTAAAGCCTTGGTAACTGTCTCAAAGAAGTCCACCAGGTTTAGGAGGCATGATCTGCCCTTAACAAAGACAAACTGGGTAGGGATCAATGTTTGGAGGTAACCAATGTCTCTGTTAATGAGTTCCATGATGATGCGCTCCATAGCCTTGCAGACCAGTCAAGAACAAGCCCCAAATGCTATGCCAGTCCATCATATGGCACACACACACACACACACACACACACACACACACACACACACACACACACACGTACACACCCATACTACCATACTTACCTAGAGTCAATTTAGCATCAGCAGACCACCTACAAACTTGCCTTTGTAATGCAGAAGGAAACTGTAGACCCTCTTGCAACCCATTCAGACTGGAAGAAAACATACAATTTCTACAAAGAGAGTACCTTTGGCCAAAAATCCATTGACTGATTGACATATGTCAGCTGAAGATGTACAAATAGACTTTAACATCAGTACAGCAAAGTCAGCTGATCAATTCCAGTATCTAAACCATAAAAGCTGCAGCCTAAACATTGGGGACAAGTCATCATACAAATGAGAGTAAGAAAAATGTAAACAGAAATAAAATGATTCATATACTGCTTAAAGAAGCATTTAATTCAGAACAGTCATTTTTAGTTTTGGTGTTTACTTTTTTTCAGATACTCAACCACAGAGTGTTAACACAAAAGGTATAGCAGTAAGGTACTGTGCGACTTTTAAAGCAGACTTGAAATGGCTGCCATTTTCAAGCTTTACTCCAGTTGACATTCCTCCATGTGATCTCCAACCTGTACCTCTCCACTGCTGCACATGACAATGTGCAGCCCAAGCCAGTGCAATGAGGAGATGAAATAAATGTGGTTTGGGATAAAGGAAACACAACACATTTAATAACTTTTATGTCAGATTTAATGGACTGCTTGACTTGCAGAAGCCGCTACACCAAATCTCTTTACAGCTGTTATTATTTCACATAATAACTTTTCATGCTTCACTAGTGATGCTTGTAACACATAATCTCAGTTTTTAAAACTCTGAAAATGAATGCTGAATTCAAAGATATTGGCAGAAAGAAAATCTTTTAACATGGTACAACAAATAAAGCAGAATATCTACAGTACTAGGTGAAACACCCAACTCTGTGTAATAAAAACATAGACCTGTCACAAAAATGTAATTTTCTAAGGGGCCATGCCATCCTGTGTCCTTCCATGTGTGAAGCAATACACTTAACATCCCTGCTACTTGATTACTAACACTTTGATGCTGCATAACTCTGTGCAAGATGAGCACAGTCTGTGACTTCATGTTATTAAAATGGTTCTTGCACTCATCAAAGATTAAAAATAAGTAGTGGGGCTATGATGGCACAGCCCCCATGCTAAGAAATAAGAGGGCTTGACCCCTCAAAGCACACATCTGTACTGTATGTCCTGTTTTCAGTTTGAATTTCTGCCTTAATATCAATTGTTTTTATTGATTATTTTTTGGATTTAGTATTATTACATTTCTGACATCTTAAAGACAGAAATAATGCGTCTAAAACATCTATACTAAACCATAATTTCAGCAGATCATGCCCGAATCACTTCAGCAGGTTTCACTTCCAAGTGAGTCTTGGTTTGTATATTACTAGATACTTCAGCCTGGCAAGGGGAATGAGCTGAAAAGGAGTTTATAAACACCATTTCCATAGGTGAGATTTAAAAGTTGCAGACAAAATTAATTAGGTACACACTTATTATTAGGACTTAACTCAACAAACCACTTGTGGGCAATGAAGCTACAGCTTTATACTATATGCAGTGTTCTTTACTGTCACTGGCTAGTTAAGGCAAGAGACTACACTTGGCTGGGATGTACATTATGAAGGCTATGACTAGATCAGAATTCCTGATATCTTGGCTTGTCCTGTACCTGATGCATATATCCTAGGACCAGTCACTGCGTAGATAAAAAAATAAAGAAATTCCACAGCATATTAGATAACAATGGATAAACAGGAAATGCAATACATATATTTTTTGCACTTACCTCAGTATGTTCATGGTTCTGTGGCACAGAGATAAACTGAGGAAGTCTCTTGCTTAACCAAACAGTGATATCCCTGTTCATATTCACAGCAAATGGCTCATACCCTTCCTGCAGTCCACAGATAGTGAAGAATTTCAGAGTGCTGACATCTTTTCCAAAATTCATCCTAGCAATCTGTGACAGCCCCAAGCTACAGACTGGAATAAAACCTACAGGTAGAAAACACAAAGCATATCATTTACAGAGGTTTTTACAAGAACATGTTTCTGTACTCTTAAAGTTATAGTTTGGATACTATTTTGCTCATGAATTCTGGACAAAAATAAAAATAATAAAGAGGTAAAAGCCTGAAATCAGTGACAATGTTTACATCTAAATCTTTAAAAAGTTAAAAAGATCACAAGATTTTGCATCAACGTGCATTTTCAGAATATTAAGAAATGTGCAACTTTAATGTCTAGCATTATTGGCTGTTTACAATCCTCAGTGAGTTACTAGAAAATCAAAAAAAATAATTTGGGACATGGTAAAAACATAAGGCAAAACCAGGGACATTGTGCAAAATCAGAGACAGTTGAGTGGTATGAGTACCTGTATTACCAGATTACCTTATTTAAGTATGGTAGACAGCACACTGAGCAGATAACTCAAATAAATAATGAAAATACAACAAAATAAGGAGAAATTGGCACTACTAGCACTGCCCCTTTAAAGTTCAAATCATTCCCTGGCTTTACTTAAAAAAAAAAATTTAAATTGTGAGCACACAGGCCAGAGTTGGTTATGGGGGTGAGGATTAGTGAAGGAACATGGCGTCATGAGTTCTACAATTACTGCTGGCAGTGTTCTGACACAGCTGAACCTGGCAAAACTGGACTCTCTCCATTAGACCAGTTACGGACCCAGAATCTACCAATCCTGATGGGGCCTATTGGCTATCAGGAGGTTCTTGACTGCTTTAGAGAGTACAAGACTATTATAAGAGCTTTGGTGAACTTTTATGGCCTATAAACAGAAATTGTGGACTGTGTGCCTTCCTCTTTCTGTGAATGCTATGTTGGAAGATCTATGTGGGATGACATGTAATTATCTTTATCAAAGTATATCTATTTAAAATATGCAGGAAAGCTTTTCTTCAGGTACCTATGAAAAAATAAACTCTTGTGATCACTAAAGAGAAAAAAAAAAGAAGTTGATTTGCAGTAGGAATGTTTGAAGTGGCAGATGACATTACAAAGGAGCAAGTTCTTTATTTCGGGAAAGTAAAAACAAAAGGAAAAAAGCATGAGGAATGTCTTCCTTATTCCATGTAATCATAACAGTAAGAATGGACATCCACTGTGGTAGCCTCAATACAGGTAATACTTGAGGGTGGGGACAGGACACTCCACAGAGGCTCCATAAAGGAATTTGAATGGGAGACACAATGTATAACCCATGGACAATTTTTATATTTTAGAAAACCACACTTTTAAGGTATATAAAACTCTTAACACTAGAGTAATGTATTAAGTGTTGACAGAATAGAGTGTCAAGTTCAGATCATATGTGGAATCTCAGATCTTGGATATACTACGCAAGTATAATTTTACTCATAAAGTTGATAGACCAGATGCTCCAGTATCAGAGAGGGATAACTCCCTGACTATGACCAAGCCAACTAGGCATCATTTAGCACCTTGGGCGACTGATGGAACAGCAGGGAATGGATGGGCATGCCCAACTCAGGTGGTAGGATGCTTATTAATACATTGTCTGGGGGGGGGGGTCCAAAGAGGGGAGTTGTCTTTGGGTGTAAAAACAACAAGTGTGGTGTGTGAGGAAAGGGAAGTAGATAGCTCATAAAAAATCCCCCAAAGGGAAGCACAGACAAGCTGAGCCTCCAGGACATCCCCAGGATCCACAAGCAGGCTGAGCAAAAACAATGGAGTAATTCAGGGGGTGGAGAGTAGCTGATAGACACAGAAATGAAAACAAACCATATTAAAATTTTTCTTTTACATACATTATACATCACATATCTTTTTTACTAATTATCATCAGTCCAGCATTATATAAATTTCTGAACTGCAGCCATCCCTTAAACCTCCTGAACAGTATTCTGCATGTATTGTTCTCCCAGTTTCTGTTTATACTTCTCTGTAATTTGCTCATTTCCAAATACCCCTCTTCCAATTCTTTTATAAAAATCAATACATCAAATACAAATACAGTTGGTTTAGAATTTAATTTCCAATTTCTAGTAACTGTTTTTTGGTGGTCAACAAAATTAAATTTAATAAGGCTTTACTATGTCTAGGCAATTCAGATCCTGTGTATAAACTTTAAAAAAAAATCAGATCCTTGGTACAGTCATTTACTCTCCCAATACTTCCGACAGAGTACTCTGTAAAGGATTTTTAAAATCTGTTAACTCTAATAGCACACTCCCAAAACACATGCTTACAATTAACTCTTTCTTTCCCATATCACCTCCAACACTTGCTATCTACTTGAGGAAAAATTCTATGAAGTAAGCTTTGGGTATAAGTTATCTATGCAAACACTTCGGAGCAAAGATCCTAAACCTTTCTGACTTTGCTGAAAACTTGTGAGACATACATACAAGAAGTCTTTCCACTGTTCTCTTGTAAATTGCTTTTCTAGTTTCTCTTCCTAATCTTTTCTAACCTTCTGTGATTGATTCTTAAAGTTATCATGCAATATTACATACTCCCTAATAATTATTCCTTTTTAACAGCAGTTTCTGTTCTAGATTTGACTAAAATCCTCATCAGAGTAGGTCTTTAACTTAAGATTTCCCTATCCCTTTCTCTTTGCCTATACTCTGATATCAATCTCTGATAAGGAAGACAGTCTGTGGCCTGCAGTCTAAACATATTCTTGGTCTTATCCCGCACTATTACCTTTTCCTGTCTAGTCATGTGGTTGCTTTGCCATGTTTCTTCATTAAATTCCAAACCCCTCTTGCTTGTTTTCTGTATTCCTACTTATAGACATCTCTACTGACAAAATTTCGTTTCTCCATTTTTGTGTTGGCTTAGTTCTTAGAACAGTTTCTGCTACTTTAATATTCTGAATGGTTATTGTTATTCTCTTAAAGGATCTGCATCCAAAATTCTACTCACTCTTTATTTCTTGAACATTTTCCCTGCTTCATCATCATCCATTTTGAATTACAACCTTCTGCTTGTGTTATGTATGTGAGACTTAACTGTGTAGCTCTAAAACATCCCTTCAAATCTGATAGTCCTAAACCATCTTGTTCTATTGGAATTTATCCCATTTAACTCTTGCCCTCTTCCCCACCCAGATAAATTCCTTCAACTCTTTATTAATTATTGCCCACAACTTCTCATCTGGTTGATTAAAATATGCCTGACATGTATATAACATTAGCGGGACTAAAAACATTTTATCTATATGTATCTTACTATCCATATACATAAACAGGAGCTTCCAGTTTCTCAGTTTTTATAGTAACTTTTATTTAGTTTCTTCCCATCCTTAGCTTCCATAACAGCACTTGAATCTATTCTCTTAAATACTTTATTTTATTGTATCCCCATAAATATGGATATTGCTGAACTAATTTGTGTGCAGCACATAATTTATGGCTATGACATTTGTTTTTATGTTCATTAATTTTATATCTCATATATTTTACATCCCAGAAAAACATAAACTGTCTGGAAATGTACCAGAACACTGAGATGTTCTTTTCAGGATTTATCAGGTGCTAAATAATATCATCTGCAAATAAAGACAAATTTTCTTGACATTTTCTTGCCATGCCGATTACATTCTTACATTTCAGAGTCCTTCATTTTCACTGCCAATGGCTCTAAATACAAAACTAACAATATAGGGAAACAGGACACTCCTACTTGGATCTTCTGTTTAAAACACAACTTATTAGAGAGGAACCCTCCCACTTTAATTCTTGCCTGCAGTCCTTCATATATTCTCCTAATTAACCTTATTACTGTATCTGGGATTGCAAATACTTCTATTGCCCTACTCATAAAAATCCAGACTTTGTTGAATGCTTTCCCTGTATCTTATCTTATATGTCAGTTGTGGAGCCTCATTTAACTTTAACTTTGGTATAATTAAGTCATCCATAAATATTTTATCTGTGCTCGTTCTTGATCTCCACATTTGTCTGCTTAATACAAATTTTCATAACATTTCTGAAATATCTCTAAAACCTCTACAGGATTTCTAGTTATTTTTCTTGTTATAGGCTCCCAAAACTTGGCAATAACCCTTTCTATTCTGCTGCCAAGTGGTTGTACTAAAAGTTTTTGTACACTGGAGATATTATCAAAAAAAAGCTGCTTAACATCAATCTTTCTAAACACATGCATATTATCCAGATACTCCCTTATTTTCTCTTTAGCACTTTGGTACCCCTTCTTATTCTGTAAGATCCCCCTTTTCTGCAATACTATAACCTTTGCCAGCCCCTCTAAGTAATTCATATTACTTCTTAAGCAAATTTCTTTCTCTTTTATTCCTTTTTTGTTTTTAAACTCCATTTTCATTTTATCCCACTCACTAGCTATAACTTTTGAAGATATTTCTAGCTTTCCTAATACCTCTCAAATAATTTCTACTACCCATTCCTTAAATTCCTCTCTTTTTAACAGGTAAGTCAGAAAGCTCTGTGGTTCACATTTTTACTTCATTACCCTGCATTTTTATCTTAGTTTCTACTGATGCATGATCTGCAATAGTTATTGGATGTGTGTTGAAGACTTTAGTTAAATGCAATTTTAATGTGAAATATAATTTCCATCTAATCTAGCCCAGTTACTATACCTTGGGGAATAATATGTAATTTTTGTCCAAGTTCCTACTACTGAGTTCATGTCATCCATACCAAATATTTTCATAAATTTCTTCAGAAATCTATTCCCTTCTGTTATACTTTACATTCTAGGACCCCCCCATCCATATTGCAAATCAAGTTCCAGTCCTCACCTATAAGTAATATCCCCCTGCTGAAAGCTAATTATTTTTCCAAAAATGTTCTTAAGATCCATGATAGTAGTTTTTGGTGGATTATAAATACATTCCATTATAATCTTCCACTCTTGCCAATAGCCCCTTACTACGACAAATATACCATTATTGCCTATTTTTCTCTTCTACCATTATTGGAGCCCATCTAACAATTAGTATAATTACTACCTTTTTCCTTTGTTTCTGATATTCTACTGAAGGTCCATTACAAAATCCTTTCTTTGTCAAATTCACATGTTCATTTCTATGCAAATGTGCCCCCTGCAGCACTGCTATTTGTGCTCTGCATTTCTTAATACAATTCAATGCTCTTTTCTTTTCCCTGTACCTGAAGGGCAATTTACTTTGTAAGACAATATAGATAGCATAGCCATTACAATAAAAAGCTATTGTTCCCACATATTTACACATGACAGTTTTTTGAATGTGTATTTTCAACTGTTGTGTTACATGCACATGCTAATGTCTGGCAGGCTGATCTTTTGTATAGTTTCTTCTCTTCTCCATTGGAACCTATGTCACATTTTGAAGACTTTTTTAATGAAAACTCTCAAACAAAAGACTGTATACATTTTCAAAATATCTCCAGGCACACAAATGTATGCACCTCTTCAAAAAATGAAGTTTAATAGGCCAGATAGGGCAGATTACCCCAAATTGACAGCTTCACCCACAGGCATTACCTAACCTAAAATTAAGGTTATCCATGCTAATGCATATGATACAGTCTTTTTACTGTAACTGTTCAACTATTTCAATGGTTGTGGAGAAAAAGTACCATGGGACCAGAAAATATGTGTGTGGTCTAGTCATCACATTAATATCTGATGTGCTTGTAACATTACTAACGAATATGTTTAATAACATGTTAAGGAAGGCACAGTTTCAACTGACTGGAAGTCATCTAATGTGGTTCCCATTTTCAAAGAAGGTAATAAAACAGATAAAAATTCTACAAGCCATTAAGCTTGACATCTATATAGTGTAAATGTATGGTAAGATGCAGTCTCAGGTTTACTGGTTAATGATGACATCTATGATTTAAATCTTGAT
Source organism: Protopterus annectens (assembly GCF_019279795.1). NCBI lineage: Eukaryota > Metazoa > Chordata > Ceratodontiformes > Protopteridae > Protopterus > Protopterus annectens. Next base: position 822,444,040 of record NC_056727.1, read on the forward strand.
GCAACCATCAAGGCTTCATATGAGGGAAGTCGTCACTTACTGCTCAAATAAAAAGGTTATGATAAGTTGTCATCCATTAAAGAACATGATAAACTGTGCTGCTTTATATCCAGACTTATCTAAATAATTTGACAGCCTGAAACACGACTATATAACACAGTCTGGCTACAATAAAAGTTAATTATTACATAATAAGATGGGTAACGAATTGGCTAACTGCCTGTACTCAGTCTGTGATTTTGCAGGGAACCAAATCTAGTCTGAAAGTATTAACCAATGGAGTACCTCAGGGTTCTGTGTTGGGGCCCATTCTGTTTAATATGGTCCTAGCTAATATGTCAGCTTTGAAACTTTTCTTGTTGATAAAATACACAGATGACTGCAGGATTGGTGCATAAATAAATAGCACTGCAGCTCTGACTGAATTAAATAAGTATTTACATAAAATTAATGAACTGGTAACTAAAGCAGGTTTCCATTTGAATTATATAAAGTGTAAAGTTATTGACTTTGGCATATGCAACTATGGTGATAAGAAAATTGCTGTGAATACAAGATAAGGTTAGCCAGTCAAAAAACCTAGGTGTTACTATTAAGCAAAGACTGAGTTTATGATAGAATGTCAATGATGTCCAAAATAAAGCTTTGAAATAAGTGGAGTTAGTTCTGTATACTTTTGACACAAGAAATGTTAAAATATTAAAAAGTGCATTTACATCTCTGGTCACGTCCATAATTAAATACAACTTATTCTTTTGTAATCTATCTATGTCTGACATCACACCATTAGAGACCGTGTGAAGATGTTAGACTAAAAGAGTAAATAATCTGCATAAATTGTCATATTTTGATAGATTAAAGGCAGTGAATCTGTACAGGGCCTTATATAGATTAGTAAGGGGGAAGTCATATTTGACTTTTAAGACCAGAATAAATAAGGAAGTTGTTGTTGCGTCTTTCGGCTTCTCCTGGTTAGGGGTCGTCACAGCGGAACTCCAGTCCGCTAATGATTGGCAGTAGATTTTTATGTGCCGAGTTGCCAGCTCTGACACACAACCTTCAATGAAGGTATGCCCATTCACGCATGTCTCCACACAGAAGACGCTCTAGCTGACAATCGAACAGGACAACGTCTTACTGTCAGGCGACAATGCTACCGCAGCACCACCATCGCAGTTAGAATAAATAAGGAAGTAAGGAATGAAATTCAGTTGACTATAGCTGAACAACACCCACAACTACAAAAGGAGCATATTATATTATAATGAATAACAAAAAGAGTTAAAATAGACAGTTTTGTGACAGTTTATACCCAGAATGTGGAACAAACTTCCCATATATGTGAGGGATTCTGCTGCCACATAAGGGACATTTAAGCATAGACTAGATGAGTACATAGGAGATAAATATACATCTGGTATATCAGGCACTGCAATACTTACTGTCTAGAAGACAGTTTTGCAGCATAGAAATAAAACTATGAAACTATTTATTTTTAAACTATTTCCAAGTATCTTGTAAGGAGATGTCAAATTATATGGGAAAGATGTCAGTAAGGCAGTAGCTGGCTGCATATGCAAAAACAGCACCTATAGCTTTCAGATAAGCTGTCACTTCCCCAAATCATAATCCTGAGTAGAAATGAAAAACCCTCTGACACTAAACATGGATACATGCTTACCTTCTGAGGGGCAGCACTATGACAGTGAATTGCAGTTAGATATGAAACATTAGGAAAGCACTCAATGGGCTTTTTTCACTGCATTTCAACAATGAAGACACACTCTTTGATTGGGATAATTTCTCATTGCCAGAGCTAATTGCCCAGTACAGACTAGCCAGTTAGCATACTGAACAGAAATTCTGATTCAGAAACATAGTAAAGCCACAGTGAGAAACACTTCATTAGCAGATCATTACCATGTTTCTGAAATGCATACTGCTCTGTTAGACCTGACAAAGCTACTGTTCTCCCTAGCAGCTCATCCATAGCATTAACAAAGGCAACCTCAATACAAACACACACATACACATTCAGACACCTGTGCAAACACCCCCCCACACACACAACAAACAACCTCCCATGACTATTCTCACTATTCACATATTGCACGCAAACCCCAACCCACACATGCACACAGGCACATGCACACTCATTAAGATTCATTCTTGTCCTTCCAGACAAGCACACAAACACATGCACCACATTGCCTCATGCTTCTTCCTGCTATGTTCCCATTACCCTACACACTTTCCCACCCACCCCTGCATCAGTTACCTTTATAGCTAACCATCTTTAGCCCACCTCCAAACTCCATCTTCCTGAATTCTTCACCCAATCTGATCCTACCTCTATTACCCTTAATTCCTCATATCACAGTACATACTATACCTACTACCTCCTTCCCACAATTAGTACTCCCATCGCTACTCCCTCTTATTTAACCCACTTTATTTTTCCTATTTACACAATTCACCTCTCTTTACTCTGTACCCCTACCATGCTTCTCCTTTTCTTTTCATCCCTTCTTCTTCTCCTTTCTAACCTCACCTGCTATCACACTCATCTATACCTGCATTCCAACACTCTTACCTACTCTCACCATAATATGAATACCAACCGACACTACACCTTCGCCATATCCCCTGCACTCTTCTCCTCCACTGCCTATACTCTCCCAAAGTAAAATTGTCCCCAACATTCTCTCCTCAATACAAAAACAAACTGAAATATCTCATACCATGTTCCATATTAACTTTTTTTCTTCTCCACCCTCATAACATTCTTCAACTCTCTGGTGACATCCATCCCAATCCTAGCCCACAAATTAACTCTCTGACCAACAGCACTACACATACTCCTGCCAGTATCTAACGATAGTCTTAACCACCTTTCCTTTTACTCTATCAACATCCACAGCATCCTGAACAAGACAACTAAATTTCACTCTTTGATAGTCCAATATCTCCCAAATATAATTACTTTGTCTAAAAATTGGTTTAAACCTCATCACACTGACAAAGAATTTCTTCTCCCAGGCGACAACATCCTATGCCTTGATAGAACTCATTACAAAGGTGCAGGTGTTACCATTATGTATGCAGACACTCTAACCTTATCTCCCCTAACCAACCCCCCCTTCTTTTCATCCAGCTGAACTCATTATTGCTAATTGCAAACTTAATGACCACAAAACCCTAACTATAGTGGCCATCTACAATCCCCTAGAGGTAATATACCCTTCCTAGAGCAGATTCATCACTGGATCTCTGACAACATACCTAGTGAATCTATAATCATAGATGATGTCAACATCAACTGGCTTCCCCTCCCCTCCAACCCCTCTACTTCCAGCATTCACCTACATAGTTACACTCAACTCATCTCTACACCCACCTTTCTTAATAAACCTACAAATACTTATTCTATACTCGACTGGATTCTTGTCTCCAACCCAAACCTTTATCACCACCCAGAAGATCTATCAGATTCAATTAGTGACCACTCCCCTATTCATGTTTAAGGTCCTGCCCTCACCTTTCTAGACCTCATAAACTCAAGGAGTGACATAAGCTAACCAACTTCAACTCAGATTCATTTAATAACTATCTCTCTGCAATTGACTGATCCCTTCTTTCATCCATCCCTCTTAATGAAGCTGTTCTTCAATTTAACTCCATATTCTTAAACATTCTGAACTCCCTTGCCCTTCTAAGAACAGTTGAGTCGAATCACGCTGTTCTCCCTAGCTCAGCAACTCTATCCGTTCTCTTATCCAGAACAGAGATTCTTCCTGGAAACTCTGGACTAAGTCAAAATCTCTCACGCACGTCCATGAATATGGAGAACACTGAACCCTAATCAAAAAACACATAATCAGAGATAAAAATAATTTTTACTATGCTCCTCAAACTACAGAATCTAGAAACCCCCCAAAAATTCTGGAATACCATTAACCAAATTCTCCACCCTGGTAATTTTGCAACTCTCAACCCCTGCCCTAATAATGTGTCCAAAGAAACTGCATCCATTTTCAATTCATACTTCATTGATTCCATCAGTAAATGTATGAACACATCTAACCCTTCCAAACCCTCACCTCCCTCCACCCCCATTTCTTAGAACTGACCATTCTCTCTAAAACCCATTCAAACCAGTTACATTAGAAATCTTCATCTCAAACTCAAATAATGTTCCCCATCTGCTGATAATTTGCCACCTTTCTTTCTAAAGGCTCTATAACATACCCTGTCTCCATACTCATAGACCCCTCTATCAGCGAATCCACTGTCCCTACACTTTGGAAAAAAATTCCATATCATACCTATCCACAAAGGTGGTAATTCTGTAGAGCTCTCTAATTATAGTCCTATTGCCATACTTTCTCCCCTCTCTAAAATCCTTGAGTACTGTGTTCATAAACAAATCTTGGCTTATCTCACACAAGAAAACCTGATCACCCCTACTCAGCATGGCTTCCGTTCATACCACAGCACCTCTACTGCACTTATCTCCTTTACTAACTCCATCTCCCTTGCCAGACACAATGATAAACTAGTATAAATAAACAGAGATCTCTCAGGGTAAGGTACCTGCTATGTCCCCAAACGAAAAATGTCAATATCAAGGTGCAGGTACTCCACGACTATCGAAGCCAACCATCAACCAAAAAAAGCAAAAAAATCAAATATTTTCTACTTGAACAGCAAAAAACTTTATTCCATGGGTTGTTAGCGCTTTCGCGTCTACTCTGGACGCTTCTTCAGACTTTAATAAAACACTTCATCACTTTTGTATTTAAATAAAAATCAATTAAACAGTTAACCAATGAAAGCCTTTGTGTGAAAACATAACTATAAAAAGTCAGAAACTTCTAAATAGATAAAAAGTCAGAAACTTACATTGTGAAAATTAAAAATTCAAAAATCAACATTGACACTAAAATGAATATAGTAATAGATTATTACTGTTATTAACATTTCAGATGGTAAATAGCATATGAATATTTATTAAAAACACAAGAACATATAAAAACTGCATGTGATAAAAAAAAAACATTTCAAATAAATGAACTTTTTATCTATTTAGAAGTTTCTGACTTTTTATAGTTATGTTTTCACATTCACATGGAATAAAGTTTTTTGCTGTTCAAGTAGAAAATATTTGATTTTTTTGCTTTTTTTGGTTGATGGTTGGCTTTGATAGTCATGGAGTACCTGCACCTTGATATTGACAATGATAAACTAGTGTCCCACCTCTTCTTAGATCTCTCAAAGCCTTTGACATGGTCTCTCCCCCCATTCTTCTCTCCAAACTTTCTCAACTCAACTTCTCCCCAGCAATTGTCTCCTGGTTTAACAGCTACCTCACAGACTGACAGCAAGCTGTCAAATGGCTCTCTGCTCTATCGCCTTTTCTCCCCATCAAAATGGGTGTCCCACAAGGCTCAGTTCTGGGGCCCCTTCTGTTTAACATCTTCACAAACAAATGTCACGCATCTTGTCCTCAGTCATCTCTCATACAATATGCAGATGACTCTACTATCATCTCCATTGCTGATAATCCTGCTGATATGCACACCCTGACACAAACTTCATTCAACCTTACTGAAACTTGTCTTCCTGACAACCAACTTATACTTAACCCCAAAAAGACTAAACTACTTATCTTCCTCTCTGTATCCCTCTACCATCTTAAATCCTCCTTCACCATTTCTTCTCTTAACAGCACTACTATTACAGCTATTAGTCACACTAAGCTCCTCTGAGCGATCATAAATGACCAACTTAAATTTGACCTCCATATACTTTACTGTATCAAAAAAACCCACTAAAAGCTAAGTCTACTGTATAGAAACAAAATATTATTCACACCTAGCTCCAGAATCTCAGTGGCCCAAGCTTAGCTTCTTCCTAACCTATTCACAGCTCACAAATTTTAACTAACTTACAATTCTCATTACTTTCCAAACTTGAAACCACCTACAATAAAGTAGCAAGATTTGCAGCTAATCATCCTCCTAAATCTCACCACTGTTATGCTCTCCAAACACTCAAGTGGCTAGAGTTTCCTAACCAGTTCTAATTCACTCAACTTCTCATTATCCATTCCATCCTTAACAAGCCCACTGCCTGCCCTAACCTATCCTCTCTTTTCTCCCTATATAATCCCTCTCCATCCCTCAGAAGCTCAAATAAATGTCTCTTACAGGTATACAAACCTAAAAAATCCATTGGACATTGTCTTTATAGCTATTTTCCTGCTCTTTCATGGAACAAGCTTCTCTTGTATCTTAGATCAATTACCCAAGTCTAGGAATTTAAGAAAACTCTAAACAATATTATCTAAATAGCACCCGGACTTGTCACTACAATCACCCTACCTGAATCCCTTCCCTCTCTTCTACACTACCCCCTCTTTATATGTACATGTGTCCTCTTAGTATAATCTAAACTGCATTCTGTTTTATTTATAACTGCTTTAGTCAGTATCCACTCCAATACCTACCATTCTTGTCCTATTGTTTTCTTTTCACATTTCACTAGCCTGTACTATGAGGAATATCTGCTAGTTTATTTTATTGTACATATATATCTATATATATATATATATATATATATATTATTGTATTCTATTTCTATACTGTAATTTTTGTTGTATAATTTTTCTGTGGAGCTTTTCTTCCCAGGCCTCTGCAGAAAAAGGGCTCTACCTCAGCCGGACTATCCTGGTCAACAAATGTATACATATATATATATAGATATATATATATATATATATATATATATATATATATATATATATATATATATATATAGATATATATATACATATAGACACACACACACACACACACACACACACACACACACACACACACACACACACACACACAAACCCTTACACACCAAAATCCCCATGGCTTCGCTGGACTTGCTGTTTTGAAAATTCTCCCACAGTTGTGAATGAGTGACTGTCATCAAAACATCAAAGGATGATTTTCACATTTCTTACTAGAGTTAAATTTGACTTGGATGACTGATTAAAGTAGGCTCAGAGACTATTTCCAGAAAAGCATACAGCTAATCAGCCACTCTCTCAGAATGATGTTTTAGGATGCGGTTTCTCCCATAAAACCACACTCTGTGCTAAGGCCCAGTGCGAGTGAAACTGGTATAAAAGTCAGAAATGTTTACTACAATGCAGAAACCTTGTGAGATAAGGTTTCTGCATTGCGGTAAGCCTTTCTAAATACCAGGGTCAGTGTTCAAACTATCACTTTGGTTTAATGGATTGTAATAAAAGAAAAATGCAATGCTGACTATTCTGGCTCTTAGCAAGAAGCTAAGCTTTCCTCTTACCATTTCAACTAAAGCAGCATTCCAAAACTTTTCACCACCTAATTAAGAAATTACTGACTGAGCAAAAACATAAAAAATCAGGATAGCTAAGCTGTGATCAGAACCTGAAAATGAAAATGCAGGTTCAAGGCAGGGCATGAGACAACCTCAACCTCCAAAGCCTGCCTCCTTAGAAGACCAAAGCATTCCCTGTACATACAAACGATGCAATGAGATTTCTTCTAACTTTTAGCTATAGGTAAACTCTAAGCAGAAACTATCTGAAATAATTGGCAGTCAGCATTATCAGACTGATGTGTAATGAACCTTGAATATATACTAGAAACACTCCCTTCTAAAACAATGGGCACATAAGTAAACTGGGAATTTGAAAGCCTTGTAGATCTTTGCCCGACTGCTATATGAAATACTACTGAAAAAGAAAATGAAGGCTAAGTTGTGCTTAACTGTATGCATGCCACAGGATTTGTAGAAACTTTAGTAAATTAAGGGTCACATACGCAAACAGATTTAGATGAAAACCATGATGAAATCTGTAGGCACTACCTCAATGCCCTTAAGTACTATTCTATAATCAGAAACTGGCATGTACGGTTACTTTACAATGAAGAACTAGCAAAGCAAAATTGAAATAAATACAGTTTAAGGGAAACCATTTTCTTAAAATGCTTCTTCTTTGAAAGGGCTGCCTATGTGCCAAGAATATTTTGCTTGCAATTATTACTTACATGGGGCTGCAGTTAAGATGGTGTGGAGATAAACAAAGTTTGCCATCTAATGTGGCACCTCAGCTAAGCTGTCATCATCTGCTTTCTCAGCAAAACAGCATTTTCCAAAAAAAAAAAAAATCCTTCTCTTACTTCATTTCTGTGTTATCATTGTTACTCACTTAGAAATTAAATGGAATTGTATGGGAAAGAGGAATCATCCAAGTGGTTTGTACAGTTTCTCTCCAAAGCAAACAACATCTACTGATATCAAAATAGGCATATTTCATTTATATCCAAATAATGACTATTGCAGTTTATTGTCTCCTGTACATAAACCTGTTAGAATCATCACTGGTGGTAAATACAAAATGGAATAGTCAAATGTCAGCCATCACTGGTGAGAAACACAAAATGGAACGGTTGAATATCAAGGTCCAGTCAAAACCCGAAATACAGTTTTGACCCCTTCACCCTTTTGTGGAGATGTTCTGATCCCCAAACCTGTGCTACGTAATTACACTCAGTCTGTGGTTTTACAGTTACAAAAAAGACATTCCAATTTCTAAGTATGTTCATCCTGTCAGAGACATCAGTAGTGGTAAACACTCAATAATTGCATTTTTCATTTTGACTTTTCAGTCATTCAGCATTTCAAGTCAATGAAATGAACAGAACCATAATATACATAAAGAGACCACTGCCATCAGAAATAGATGGCTTAATCAATCACAGCAATTACTAATTATTCCTTGATTCTTCTGGATTTTTACAGTTGAGATAAAATACCATGTTTGTATTACATCTAATATATGTCTGGAGTTTGAATATGTAAGTAAGTAAGTAACCATTTGAAATCCTATCAATAAATTACCTCACCAACATTAACAAAACTAACCTGAACAAACTCTCCACATGCTACAATAAAATAGCTAGGTCCGCTGCCAATAATAGATCACATTCCCACCACTGCCAATCCTTAATTAAACTGCACTGGTTAGAATTTCCAAACCTCCTATGCTACCACCAACTGATCATAGCCCATCAAATTCTTTTTCATCTGGGAAAGAGCCCTGTCCTAGCTGACATACTAAACTTTCACAACCCAAAAAGGGAACTATGTTTATGTAACAAAAACCTGATTGAAATCAACCCATGCAATAACAGCGCTGGGGAGGCCCTATTCTCTTATGATGTTGCTAAAGTATGGAACACCCTCTCACCTGAACTCAGGCTACAAAGTCACACAAGCACCTTCAAGGCATTCTTAATTCACACCTCTATGCTAACCCTCTTTGTAACTGCAAAGGCCCCCGTGAAGACTCACTACTCCATATATGTGACCCGCTGTATGCCTCCATTCCATACACTATATTCTCACCTGATATACTCACTTGATATGTACTTTTTTTTTGTAAATATTGCAAATAGGGGTTCTACTCCTGAGTATCTTATTGTTTGAGTATCTTATTGTTTTACAAAATTGTTATTGTACTTCTTTGTTTCTCTTACCTTGTATACCAGTTTTTTATTGTTATCTAAACCATGTATGTGCTCAGTTAACTTCCTTGGAGCTTTTCTCCCCAGGACTCCACTGAAAACTGACACTTTGTGTCCAGTTGGATTTATCCTGGTAAAATAGTGTTAAAATAAATAATAAATAAATAATAAATTCTTGAGACTCGATAGTGAAACTCAGGGGTCACAATGATTACCTGACAGTACAAGGAAATGTTAACTACATGACTGTGGCATGAATGTCAAACATTACTTCTTACAGGGTCCCTATTACAACACTGAAAAGACCAAATGTCGAACGGCTGAAAACTCAAAAATGCCATTCATCGATGTGTTTTTTTGTGAGATCACAGTACAGTGAAGATTGGAAAATTTGTCCTTTCCTCACTGTAGTGCGATCTTGGATTCAGTATATATAATTAGCGGGGGGACCCCACAAAAGCGATTTTGAGGTACAGCATTTTTGAGTTTTAAGCCATTCGACATTTGATATTTTCGATGTTGTAATATAGATCCCTTCTTACAGTATACATGAATATCTGCATTTATTTGGAAACAACCATTTGTTTTTGTTGAAGAGGCACAAGAATACAATTCGTGCGTATGGTATTCAATGACAAATGTTTCAGTGGCACTTCTTTTGGCAAAATAAAAGTACTGAAATCCTGTATCACAGAATTCACTGTGAAAACAACAACACAGCATGTTCTGCAAAGGGCAAAGGCCTTCCCCTGCCACAGACCTCCTTACACCTCTGTATCGCTAAATATAGGAGATCACACAGCAGTAGGGTTAGAGAAGATTTCTTAGCTTCATATTCTGCAGTCTCACTGTTTAAACTCCAAGAGTTTAGATGACATTGGAAGCCACCTAGATAAAATATCAAATTCTTATTTTGAAGAAGTCTGAAAAATGAATAGCCTGTCTCCCCAGTGTGAACTGTGGCAGCAGCTACTAGAAGAAATCAAGGAATGCACAGGTTTAATATAGATTAATACTATCCTGTAACAACCTGCAGATAAATGCATAATGATGCAAAGGGTTGTTTACTCATCTACCGTGGCACATTTGTGTCTTTTACCTTCCATAACAACTCTGTCTTTTCTTGCATTTAAAACTGTTTTACTTAGATTATTAGGCAATGCTATAAAAGCAGCATGAGTTAAAAAAGCAATTCCTTTATTAAATTAATCTAATTTAATTTAATTAATTTAATTTAAGCCATTGTTCAGTTACATATAGATTTTATAAATTACTAGCATGTAGGAAGTTAATTGCCTCAACGATGAAGCTATAATGGCATAATCACACTTGTTACAGCAGCTGCATTTCACAGGTAAAGCAGCTGCTCGGATGCTACAAGTAGACCTGAAGGTTCCTTTGAGAATGCCACAGTGGAAAGATGCTTAGAATACTAAAAAATGGTTGGCACCAACAGAACGTTTTTGTCTCTCATTACCAAAATACTGTAGTAAATCAATATTATGGAACAGTGTGAAGAATATGTTTAACTTTGAGGAATTTTTCAGTGTTGTACATATATTAATTACTGTTTAAAAAACAGGTTTAATTAGTGACTAAAGCATTCTTTATAACTGAGTATATTTATCTGTTTGATATCATTTACATAACTCTAAATATTGACTTATGGCAGTATGAAATATTTCTTTTGTCATATCATGACTGGTACAACAGAGCTAAATGTGCTCAAATGCAAGACTCTGTACCATTACAGAAAACACATGATACCATCTGGCAGCTTATTAAAAATATTCTACCTAGTGACCAAGAGCTGTTTTCTTTAATTGTGTTGGCAATCATTAGTAACATCAACCTTTAATTACAAAATTAGAATCAGAGTCTGTTTTTTACAAGTAGGTACCACAGATACAAACATTGAATTACTTTCACAAATTATTTTGGAACTCACATTTTTAATGCTGATTTATAGAAGCTTGCAAGAACAGAGTTTTTTCTGAGCTATTACATTTATTTTGTTTTCAGATTTCATGATCAACTAGCAAAACATATTTTATTTATTTAACATTTGTTTACCAGGAAAGTCTGACTGGGACAGAGCCTATATTCAGCAGAGGCATGGGAAGAAACACTCCAGATGCATGCCTTTGGAATGTGGGAGGAAACCAGAGTACCCAGAGGAAACCCACGCAAATACAGGGAAGACATGCAGATTCCACACAGAAGGCACCCCAGCCGAAAACTGAACTAGAGAATCTCTTGCTGTGAGGCAACAACACTAACCGCTGTACCACTGCTCTGCCCGTTTGCGGAATAAATGTAGTATAACATCTGCAGTAAAAGATAAGTGCTTGCTAGGTTAGTAAGGCCACTGTGTTCTACTAGTCATGTTGAATGACAAATCAAATGGTCATTTTGCTGAAAAGGATCAATGCAAAAGAAGCTTCCTTTAACTCAAGTTGTAGAAAAGTGGGAGCTGAGTACATCAGAAGCAAAGGTGCAGGGGGTTGTGGAGACCTTGCTTCTATAAATTTAATCAAAATACTCAAATGTTGACATACCTATAAAAAGGTATACTTAATTTAATAGAAATACCCAAATGCAGATGTAGCTGAAATCGACAACAAAAGGTCAAAAATGCAAATGCTGACACGTTACTAATCATGCATGAGAATATCATCAGAGCACCAAATAAAGTGAAAAAAAAATTGTAACATTGTTTTTCCAAGGGGTCAAGCCTCCTTCAATCCACAAACTCCTGCTAATTATATACACTGACTCTAAGACTGCATAATCCTCGGGGGAGGAGAATGTTTCTCAACTCCAGGGAATGTTGATCTTGTACACCAGTCGATAATCAACCAAATTGTGCCGACTAAACAGAAGTCAAGATTAATAGCAAATGACTAAATCAGAGATTCTCACACAAACACACATACATATATGTGTGTGTGTGTGTGTGTGTGTGTGTGTGTGTGTGTGTGTGTGTGTGTGTGTGTGTGTGTGTGTGTGTGTGTGTGTGTGTATATAAATTATATATGTGTGTGTGCATATGTGTGCACATATGCACATGTGTTTAATATTGCAATGGTTGAAAGGATCTTTCATCAAGCAGGAAAAAAAGCCAGCAAAAGTGATCAAGAAATCTGCTGATCACACATACCTGCTTTTTTCCTGTGTGAGGCTGTGGTACAGCAGAGATGGGGAGTTTGATCTTTCCCCACTGTACAGCTGTCTTAGAGTTGGTACATATACATACATACATATGCATATATATACATATATATATATATATATATATACATATATATATATATATATATATATATATATATATATATATATATATATATATACAGTGGATATAAAAAGTTTACACACCCCTGTTAAAATGCCAGGTTTTTGTGATATAAAAAAATAAGACCACAATAAATCATTTCAAAACTTTTCCCACCTTTAATGTGACCTATAACCTGTACAATTCAAATGAAAAACAAACAAATTTATTAGGGGGAAAATATAAAAAATAGAAAATGTACAATATGCTGGTTGCATAAATGTGCACACCCTTAAACTAATATTTTGTTGTGTGAGGTACACCCTTAAACTAATACTGTGTTGTGTGTGCACACCCCTAAACTAATACTTTGTTGAAGCATCTTTTTGATTTAATTACAGCATTCAGTGTTCTTGTGTAGGAATCTATCATCATGTTACATTTTATGTTGGCAATATTTGCCCACTCTTCCTTGTAAAAGTGCTCCAAATAAGTAAGATCGCGAAAGCATCTCTTGTGCACAGCCCTCTTCAGGTCACCCCACAGATTTTCTATTGGATTTAGGTCTGGGATCTGGCTTGATGTCTCCAAAACTTTAATTTTCTTCTGGTGAAGCCGTTCTTTTGTTGATTTAGATGTATGCTTGGGGTCATTGTTGTATTGAAAGGTGAAATTCCTCTTCATCTTCAGCTTTCTAGCAGACGCCTGAAGGTTTTGGGCCAAAACTGACTGGTATTTGGAACTGTTCATAATTCCCGCCACCTTGACTAAAGCCCCAGTTCTAGCTGAAGAAAAGCAACCCCAAAGCATGATACTGCCACCACCATGCTTCACTGAGGGGATGGTGTTATTTTGGTGATGCAAAGTGTTTTTTCTGTGCCAAACATACCTTTTGGAAATTTGGCCAAAAAGTTCAACCTTGGTGTCATCAGACCATAACACATTTTCCCACATGCTTTTGGGAGACTTAATGTATTGTTTTGCAAATTTTAGCTGGGCCTGAATGTTTTTCTGTGTAAAAAAGGCTTCCATCTTGCAACCCTACCCCATAGCTCAAACATATAGAGAATACAGGAGATTGTTGACACATGTAGTACACAACCAGTACTTGCCAGAAATTCCTGCAGCTCCTTTAATCTTGCTGTAGGTCTCTTGGCAGCCTCCCTGACCAGTTTTCATCTTGTCTTTTCATCAATTTTGGAGGGATGTCCAGTTCTTTTCAATGTCACTGTTGTCCCATATATTCTCCACTTTTTGATGACTGTCTTCACTGCATTCCATGGTATATACAATGCTGGGGAAATGTTTTTATACCTTTCTCCTGACTGACACCTTTCAACAATGAGATCCCTTTGATGCTTTATAAGCTCTCTGTGAACCATGGCTTTTGCTGTAGCAGGCAACTGAGTAAATATCAAGAAAATCCTACTAGGACAGCTGAACTTTATTTGGGGTTAATCAGAGTCTCTTTAATTGATGGCAGGTATGTACCCAATAAGACTAGCTGCTGTGATTAAATCAAAAGGTGCTTCAACAAAGTATTACTTTAAGGGTGTGCACAGACAACAAAGTATTAGCTTAAGGGTGTGCACAGTTATGCAACCAGTGTATTGTAGATTTTTTATTTTTTATATTTTTTTCCCCTGACAGATTTGTTTGTTTTTCAGTTGAATTGTACATGCTATAGGTCACATTAAAGGTGGGAAATGTTTTGAAATTATTTATTGTGGTCTCATTTTTTATATCACAAAAACCTGGCATTTTAATATGGGTGTGTAAACCTTTTATGTTCACTGCATATATATATATATATATAGCTCTATATATATATATATATATATATATATATATATATATATATATATATATATATATATAATTAGTGGTGGATGTTGGGATGCAAGGGGGCTTGCTCCTGCAAAAAGTATTTACTTAGGCCTTCTATCTTTTTCATAAGTTAGGGATGATAATTTGAGCTTAATACTTTGTGGTTCAATTTTGTCCTGTATAATGGGCATGTATATATATGGATCTACTTCATTTAATCATACAGCCGCAACGTCGAAGTACTAAACATCGAGACGAGAAAGTCTAAATCTCAGAATACTGAAACTGCACATTGTCACATATCATTTGTCGAATAACAGCAGAATGAGCACTGTAGTATGTGCAGAGGGTGGTATTCTTTTAAGAATGTGTATGCCATTCCATAACTAAGAAAAACAAAAAAATACATGGCCAATGTTTAGTTACATAGTGTATGTGCAATCAGAGGCATGTAGAACAGTTACTCATGTTTAAAAGGTAAACCACTTTTATGAATAGATAGCTTGCCCTTTTACTCAAATTTCTGCAATCTCAGAGTTGGTATATTTAATTTATGGGGGTGTGGGGGTACAGGGGGGCTTGGTCCTCTTCAAAAATGAGTGAAAAGAAAGTAAGTGTACTGATTTGTTAATTAGGACCCGACCATTTAATTTATCTGTTTTTAAGATTGTTCTAGTTTTGCACAGACTGGTGTGCAAGGCATTTACTTAATAATATACTTTTATGCTGTGTCATGGAACTTGATTTGGAGTTTGGAGGCATGAATTGACTGAGTTACATGTTGCAAAAGTATATGGCTGCAGGTTTTACATTTGTTATAGTGTTTTCGATGTTTTAAATGTCAACGTTTTGTGTTTCAGACTCTAGGAGTTACTATGTACTGTAATGTCAACTTTCTTATCTCGATGTTTAGTACTTCGACATTGTGGTTGTACAATTAAATGAAGTAGATCCATATATATAGTCAAATGGACTTTTTTTCTTGGAAGTCCATTCAATTTCCATTACATCAAACAAGTGAGACTAATCAGTGAAAAACTATACTTTTTGTAATTACAGAACATGTATGACGGCAAACACAGTAACAGTATAATTTTAAAATCACTGCAAATAATGATTTTTTTCCTAGTACTTACTTTGAAACATAAAGTTTGATGTACTGTGTGGCAGACATTTAATACACATCCCACCACCACTACCAAAGGCAAAGATATAAATTTTGTTTCACATACGTTTAGGTTCGTAAGCTTATAGATCAGTACTAGGCAATCAGTGTACAGACCATTATAAGTCTAGCCAAAAAATAAATAAATAATCAGAAGTCCCCTCCACCCTTAAGCAAGGCAACACAAGATGGACCATGGGAGAATTTCAAGCTTACCATCCAATTATCTAGGTCTATTGTGAAGATGGCAAGGGTGCTACTCTGCTTGACATGTAGTAGAAATTTATTCTAAAAATGGTAGATGAACCTACTATGCCAACAAGTCTTATTTACCTGTTGGTGAACGTTTAGGTCCTTTAATCAGGTATTTGAAGAAACTGGAGGTCAAGGAGGTTTGGATCATTCAAGTTTCAAAAGGGTAGGTGCATATCACCATGGAGGAACAAATACATAAACAGATCTGTAAATTTGTCTAGACAATAGAAAGTCTTAAGGTCATTGATCTTTTGGTCAGGAATCTTTGAGATTCTTCAAGCTGAGTGATATATTTAGACAAATACACATCAAAAGGGCATTATATTCACTAATGGGGGCAAGGTAAGAGGTAAGTAAAGGAGAATTAAGGCTTATTTGAATCTAGAGTAGATGGCTTTGAAAATCAGATGAACCAGATAGAACGTTTTCAGAACTTATCTCCAATGGCTCCTCCTTCTGTGACCACAAGGACATTGTTAAATTGCTAATATTCGCTCAGGCAAATTCAATTATAACTTCACTCCACATCACTTTGTTTCCTTCATTCCCACTCTTCTCCCAGAGACTATATAAACCAAGTGTTTTTGGCACTTTTCAAAACTAAAAACACTACTTCCATGGGTCTTGATAACATCTATGGATGTCCGCTCAGAAGTATAAAGTGCTAAATAGCAAAAGCCCTCCATCAACTCTTCAACCTATATCTCTCCTCTGGATATATCACTAAGGTGTTGATAACGGTAGCTGTGGTGCCCTTACATAAAGGTGGTCCCTCTAGTGACTCTGAATTAGAGGCCTATTAGTCTCATTAGTATAATTTGCAAGGCTATGAAATACATTACAGCTGAACTAATAGACAATGATATGGGTGCCCTTATATCCATGGATACACACCAGTTCTTTGAAAGGGTTAGCGACACCATGGATAAGAGGCATAAAGTCCACACTGCTTACATGGATCTTGCCAAGGCCTCTGATTCATACTGGGATTATTTACAAACTTTCCCAACTCAACATAAACTCATACATAGCTTACTGGATGAGTAACTGGCTGTCTGACAGAGCCCATATTGTTAAGTTTGGGAGTATGTGCTATAGACAGAAAAATATCACTAGTAGTACCCCACAGGGCTTTGTCCTGGGTTCTTTTCTCTTTGGCATATACTTCTGTGACATAAACGCTGACATCAGAGAACTAAGTTTAATCAGGTCTGCTGTTGATTGCAAACTGTGGGTGATTACCACATCCCATTCTGATACTCAAACAAAAAAAATGTAACACAGTTAGATATTACACTTAAATTTGACCCAGTCATCAGGGAGCTGTGTATGTATGTCGATAAAAGACTGTCCTTTGACCATCACATCTTTGTCGAGGTTAGAAAATCCTCTTTTCTTGTACAACTTATCCTTCCTGGTATCTCATCAAGGTCCATAAAAGATATAGTTCCATTTTATTCATTGCTTATTAGGCCCATTACTGAATATAATGCATCTTTCAACATGTACTTCACTTAGTACTTAAACTAGCTTGACAGACCTCTTAAACTAGCTTGACAGACCTCAACATTTCCTCACTAAAAATATCTCATGTCTCAGTACCCACAGATACTCTTACAGACTAAAATTTCTATCCCTGTACGTAGTGTTATGCAGACTCCTGAAGGGTGATCTGTGCTTAACTTTCTGTGCTATGAATGACTAAGCACTCTATAAACTCCTTCTCCTAAACAGAACTAGTAATAAAGCAAATACCTGTTCTGTAGACCAAAACCTATACGACTGCATTCATAACTCCAGAGGGCATGGTGGATACCTAACCCAATGTATCCTCCATTTCTGGAATAGGCTGCCCTTACCTATCAAGGAGAGTACTTTCCCAACAATCTTTAAAATCAGTCTAGATGATTGGATGGGTAATCATAAATTTAGCCCTAGGAATACGTGGATAAAGTTACTTAACAGGAGACATTGTTAGTGTACCACTGACATTGGGTGCTGTAACTAAACTTCTTGATGGTCTCCTCTGACCTTAAGCTTAGGAAGAACCTATGGATGAACCAAAGACATGCAATGGTCAAAGGATAAGGGATTAACAAGAGTGCCTAGATCCCTTACAACAGTGTCTGATTGCAGAAATGTGTAGCCTAAATGGTATGATGTGGAAAAGTTCTGTTTACCAAAATGAACTACACTACATTTTTTCACATATTCTTTGACAACGTTGTCTTTTCACTACTTGTGAGCATGTTCTAACCTATGATGGAGCAACTGTGAGCAAGTGCAGGAACAGACAGCAATACTGTATTGCATTTCACTATCTGACACATTTGTCCTAATTCTGCTGATTGTCACTGTTACTGTATTATAATTATTTGCTCTACCGTTAGTATGCATGGAGCTTCTTAAGACTGCCTGTAGTTACTGTTCTAAAGTTACTGCATCTGGAACCATTAGGTTAGGCCATCTGTTGCTTGTTGCTTCTACTAATTAGGTAAAGCCTGTTATTTCAGCTCTTGATTGTACTTCTAATCATTGATATCTTGATGCTTGTATTGATTATTTAGCTGTTAGGGAAACTTAAGCTATTGCTCTCAGTTACGGAACTTGAAACTGTTGATTAAGACCTTACTACTGTACTCCTTTATAACGTACTACTGTTACTTTTTTAGTTTTTGCACTTGTGGAATACTACCACTGTTACTGTGTCCACAGTCTGTTGTTATTTTTTCAGAGTCTATAATAATCACATCTCATTTTCTTGTATCCCACAGCCACATCCCACATTATCACCATTTTCATGTTTAACCTATTATAACATTCTGTCTTATACCAAGAGCAAGTTACTGTACTATCCTGTTTTCTCATTCCCCCATGATTGCAATAGCATTTCTGGAACCTCAGTTATCTCTTGCCCCTTCTCTAACTAGACTGATAGCCCTAGGTAGTTTGAGGCAGTGTAGCAACTGCCTCATACCTTCTGAAAACCCTTTATTGCAACCTCAAAGTGATCCATTATCTAAGATTTGTAAGGCTTATCGAACTTAGAAGCTACCATCTCCCCTCAGAGCATTCAGTAAGTACAACATACACCCACACACAAATGCAGACACACACACACACACACACACACATACACACACACACACACACACACACACACACACACACAAGCGCATGCACACGCGCACTCACACATACACCTATAGCACAGAGCACTTTCACTATATGCCTACTTAAGAGACCTCAGCCATTAGTTCCTAACACATCCTCCTTACACCACACAGGCTGAAAGTCACTACATCTGCTTCCCACAGTCAGCAGAGTCTAGACTCCAAGCTCTTAAGGATAAATAAGACCACATGCACCTACCATAATGTTTTATTAATGGGAGATTCTACTGTCAAGTATACGGACACCACCCTCAACAGGCTGGATAAAAATAGGTTCATGTTTAGCTGTCTTTCTAGAACCAAGATCCAGGATGTAATGAGGAGTCTTAGTTCTTCCCTCCCTCCCTCTCAACAAATATGATTATCACCTGGAGGTGACCCCAAGGGAGTAGGTGAATTTAAATGCTCTTTCCTGATGAAGAAGCAGAAGCATATAACTGATTTTGCTATACGTGTGTCTGAGATTTTAAAGACAATGTTCCTAAGTGGTATTCTGGCATCAGATAGAATTATGTCAAAATTAAAAGACAAGATAATTGGCTTTAATAACTGGCTATCTAACTGTTGTCATTCGGGGGGGGGGGGGGGATTCCAGTATGTCTCATCTTGCGATAAAATGGTTTACTATCCATCCTGCTCTGCCACAGATTTTCTGCACCTCTCCTGCTATGGCTTTTATTTTCTGGCTGCATCATTTGCTCCCCCATAGTTCCCTTTTTAGACAGAGTCTGCCTGATGGACATTCCAATCTGATAAAGTCTAATTTAGACTACATTAAGGTGGATCTATATGATACTAGGATTTTAACATAACAAATGCCAAATTACAGGCCCTCCTGCAACGTAAGCCATGTTATAAAAGCATAAAACACTACCTCTGTTCCAGGATTTAGTAGTTATCATGTCTTTCAGACCTACTGGCAATTGTTGGAGCATATCAGCATTTGCCAAGAATATAATCATCTCATGGCTGATTCTTCAAGACCCCAAATTTAATTTCAATTCTTAGATGTGCAAGTTGCCCTAACAAGACTAAATATTGTCTTGTAACTAGCTACAGAACATCCAATATGTACATTATTGACCATGATAACTATCTTAATGTTTTTGATGAAATCTCTATGAATCCATACAGCTTTATATTGAGGAACATTAAGTGTCCATTAAAAAATTGGTTGAACTACACTGCCAATAGTGGGCTTGCCCGAAGCATGCTTGACATTACGAATGCTAGCTCCCTTGTATAAATAGTTTACCATCTTATTAGAGTCCCAAATATCCTGCTATCTACAAATATGTTTTGTTCATTTCTTATGTGATCCAGTTCATTGGATCTATATTGATTCATCGATGTTTCAAAACTTCGAAACTGATATGGTCGACACCATATCATCAAAGTTTTGAAACATTGAACGTTTTAAAAGAAATCTCCGTAAGGGAAGATTTCCCTTTACTGCACTGTAGTGCGATCTCAGAGTTGGTATATATAAGTAGTGGGGGGTGTGGGGGGTGCGTTGAAACATTTAGGTAAGCAGTTTGTTTTTATTTATTTATTTATTTTTTTACATATTTGAAGTTTCAAAACATTGATGATATGGTCTCGACCATATCAGATTCAATGTTTTGAAGCTTTGATTATGTGATATAAGATGCTATTCATCTGGTCTATGCCTGCAAATGGTCCACTGAGATCTATGCACTACCCTAGTAAACAATATAAAAAAATAAATAAATAGACATTGTCTTCAGAAAAATGGCCACTTCTTGCACTCCATAATGTATATTATCTTTATCTTTTAAATCATATCATAAATCAGTGACCACTTCTGTTAAAATTGTCTGCATAAATACTTTGTTGTGAGTTCTCAAAATCCAACTTTCTTCAATCACTTGATGACCTAAATAAACTCCACTGTAATCCTACTCTAATAGAAGTCATTCATAAAACCACCACCTATGCTTCTACTCCCAACTAAATAACTGTAATGGTAAGGCAGTCCTTATCACCATCAAGTCTAATGTGAATTTTACAAAAAAAATACTGTGGTAAGATATCAAAATATATAATAACAGAAATAAATGACTGAATGCTAACAAGAGGTTCCATTCTTCCCATCTCATTAGCACACTTACACAAATTAACAAAGATCTCGAGGGTAAAATTAGGAAGCTCAAGGCTGAATATGAACTTAAATAGGCACTAAAGCCCAAAACAACTACAGATCTTTCTCTGACTACATTAGGAATCATGAAGTTAAGAATTAACATCTAATTATGCTCAGTGCAGAAGCAAATAAAATAGGTAATATTCTAGCTGATAAATTAAGTGCACATTTTACTCTACCAACATTTATAACTATTTCACAGATTCCATAATTTTGGACACCTTCTATAATTACTATGGAGCAAGTTCTCTGAGCTCATACATGGGTCTGAATAACATACCAAGTTACTTGACTACCATTTTCAAATATGGCTTATCTGAGCCCCTGCTCCACCTCTTTAATCTAAGCCACTGTTCTGATTATATTCCTGAAGCTTAAAAAATAACCACTATAAGGAAATGGTGGCCTAGCCACTGACCCTGGTAACTGTAGGTTCATTAGTCTCACTAGCCTCATATGGAATGCTGAGGAACATATAATCTCAGACCTCATCTATATGGATAATAAAAATGTCTTAATCCCATCCCTTATCAGTTCTGCTATGTCAAAGGCATGCCTTGCCTCCTTATTCTCTTTAATTTACTTGAAAAAGAAAATGAAGCAGTGGAGAGTGGGCAGTTGGACAGTACATACAGCATATGTGGAAAGTTCAGTTGTGTAAGTAAACTTACCACTATTGCATAGTAACATTAGCTATATGGCTATATACTGCCTAGCAGAAATGTGGCTGGTTTGATTAGAACCCTGGGCTGGTAGTATGATGAACTAGGTCCCCACCCCCTTAGCCGTTCAAGTGAAAAGCAAAAAAAAAAAAATCACTTCACTCACTGTAACCCCCCCCCCCCCCAGCAAAAAAACAAAACAAAAAAACATTCCTTCTACTGGCTCACCAATCAGGTGACCAGATGCATGATACACTCCCAATCCCATCCAGGTCCTGTTTATGTACCCTGCCCACAACCTTCCTTTAACATATATTACTTTAAAAAAAAGCATTTCTTCTTTTAAATGGTAGGAAACTGTTTGCAACAATTGTAGCAAACACTCGCTGCAGTTTATATCTTCCTGCAGAGTACTATGGCAGTTATATTTTATTTATCACGACCCCCCCCCAATACTTTGCACCTGGGGCAACTGCCCCTTTCACCCCATCCTAGCTATGCTACTGCTGTCTAGGATACAACAGCCAGCCAGATTCCAAAGTTCAAGGGCACCTTCTACATATTCAAACCATTTAGAGCTTCAGATGAGTCAGAGAAAATCAGTGGTGTGGGCACCAAGCTGTTCAGAGCTTTCATTAAAACTGAAAGAGGGAAACTATTGCCCTGAAAGAAGTCAAAGTGAAGTATATAACAGTCAGTGTCCTCACCCTGGTGAACAAAAGTCATACAAAAAAGTAAGGACGCTGAAAGGAGGGAGTGGCTTCTGCAGCAATGATCATTCAAACATTAACTGTTATGCTACGTGTACTTATACCACTGTACTATGTTCATTATCTGATGACTGCTGCAGTAGCCTTAGCTATATGGGTAGATGACCATAACTTATAAGGCATGAGAAGAGGAAGGAGGAGGGTCTAGCAGTCCCTGGAGGTTGGTCTTAGCAAAACCTGCTCTAGACCTGGAAAAGGAGTCTAGTTTGTAGTGCTTTGTAAATGTATGAACACAAGGCCATACTGCTGTCTCTAAGAATACTTCTAGAGCCCACCCTTTTCTATAAAGCCACTGATGAAGTCAAGGTCCTAGAAGAATGTGCCTTGTCCTGAAAGGAATTGACTTGTTATGGATAGTGGAAATAACAAAAGCAGATATCATGGGACAACCATTTGGAAATAGTCTACTTTGATACAGGTTGTCTTTTCTTCTTACCTTCATAAGAAATGAATAACTGATTAGAATTTCTGAAGGTTTTAGTCCCGTGAAGCTAATATCTGAGTTGTGTGTGGACATTCTGCATATGACAAATCCCTTTTTCCCTTCATTTTTAGATTCTGGAAAGAAGACAGGGAGATGGACAGCTTGGCATAAAGTAAACTTAGGTACCACTTCAAGCATAAATGAAGGCTTAGTTCTCAAAGAAAGCCTCTCTTTATATAAATAGAGATAATGTTGATTCACCAAGACAGTTTGCAACTCAGACAGTCTTGTTGCATAAGTCAGAGGAATCAACAAAGCTGTCTTTTATGTTAAGAACCTCAAATCAAACTGATGGGCTGGTTCAAATGAAGCAAGAGTTAAATTTTCCAAAACAAAATTAAGATCCCAAGAAGGATAGGGGATGGGTATGCAGAACCATGGCAATGGAATGAAAGAGGGGGGGATTCACATGCACACATGGTGAAATGACAGACAGATTAATATTGACAGAGGAGATAATACCTCACACAAATGTACAACCAGAGAAAAACTACATTTAAAAGTGTCTTGGTTCTTAGTATGGCACCAACTAGAAGCTATTGTCCATTTACTAACGTATGATATTCTAGTAGCAGGCTTGTTTACCTCCTTTAATACTTGCTGCACATCCTCAGAAAACAAGTACCAAAAAAGTATTAAAACTTTATCTTCCATGTCGCTGAAATTGTTTCAAATTGGAGTTTAAACAACCCATCTTCTATGAGTAGATCCAGTGAGAAAACTTGTGGTAATTCCCCTATGCCATTTCAAAAGAAGGAAGAACCACTGTTGCCTGGGAAATAAGTCACCACAATGATTTTTGGAGAATCCTTCGGAATCTTCAGAATGAACCTGGATATTAATGGAAAGGGTGCAAAGACATACTGGAACATTCTTATCCAAAAAAAAGATGATGCATACTTTCCAGGCTTACTTGCAAGGAGTCTTGGAGCTCAATTTTGGTTGCAGTTTGTTGTGAATGGAGGTACCTAGATGTGAGATGTTGCTTACAACTGGACCAAATCCTGGAAAATTCCTGACTTAATTTTCATTTGTGAGGGTTACCTGACCCTGTTCAGCTTGCCTGCCATAGTATTTTGCTCTGGTGGAAAGTAAGATGCCTGTAAAGTGAGACTGTACTGAATAGCCATATCTAGAAAGGCTAGTCTACACAGAGGGTAGGATCTGGATCCCCTCCTTTTATGTACCACATTCACAGCAGTGTGGTTTGAAATCATTTGTAGTAGTCCTAAGGACCACAGATGGCTGAGAGAATTGAGTGCATTTACAACCGTCAGCATCTCTTTTATATTTATGCATTTTGGTCTGTCTTTTTTGTTCCAAGGACCTTACACTTTTATCCACAAAGGCACAGCGTCCCAAGCAAAGTCTGAGGCAGCTGGTTTTACATACTGTGCTGAAGCTGGAAGACAGAATGGGAGACCTCAGTTCAGTTAAAGCTGATCTTTTCACCAAAGAATTTCCTTTTTTACAAATCCCAGTACTAGAATTTGAAACTCCAGGTGTTGATGGCAGGACCACAAAGATGTTAGATATTAATGAATCTTTATTATGCGGAGTCTTGTACGAGGAATCAGGAGATTCATAGATAACATGAATCTTGGAATCTTCAGAAATTTCCTCTCTGAAATCCTAGATCGAGTGGAAAATTTCAGGAAATGATCTAGATATAATCCACTTTTTCCTATGGAAGAAAAGCTCTTTGAACAGAAGTATCTAGGAGACATTTCAGGAATACAGTCCTGTGGGAAGGAGTTAAAAAAGACTTCAAAACAATCTACTGGAAACCCAATCTGCGGAGATCTCTTACATAAGTGAGAGATTCCTGACACTTTAAAAATGACTGCAAAGATAATCAAGTCATTTAAATAAGGAAGATGGGAATACCTTGCAGTCTGCAATAGGCTATCACTGGAGTAGTCATTTTGTTAAAACACCTGGAGCAGAAGATAACAGAGAAGCTAATGCAAAGAACCGAAAGTGTAATCTAGACACAGAAAACCTTAAAAAGAACACTTTAAATCTGAGTCTATATAAATATGATGATAAGAATTATTTAAATCTAGAGTTACCAAAAAACTAAAAGTGAGAATAAGGTGCAACAGATTGTAAAGGGATAGCATTTTGAACTTTAGGACTTTCACAAACTGACTGAGAAAGAAAAGCTCTGTGGCTAGTCTCCATGAGGCTTATTTCTTTGGTACCAGAAACATTCTTGAATAAAAACTTTTCCCTGTCATAGAACAAGGAACAGGTACTATTACTCCCCGAGAATGCAGATGCTGAATGACAGGAGGGAAAAAAGAACTTTAATCTGGTGGATGAGGAAGAATCCCCTGAAAAGGAAGAAAGGACTCCCAACACCATTTGTACCCATGATGGACCACTCTTAGAACTAATTTGTCTGAGATTATCTGGTTGCTAAAGAGAGAAATTGAGAGCAAGATTTTAGGGGAAAACTTAAAGGTTTGCCAAGTTGGGAAAGGAAAGCGGTTACAATTGTAGATAATTATACAGACTTGTTGGATTATCTTGGTTTCTGGAAGACTCCCCCTTTCCTTCTGAAGCTTCAATGACATTGTTTTTTTTTAACATCTCCTTGCCAGAAGTTTGCTGAGTCTACTTGTTTTGCTTTTTACAGGAGATAACAGTGAAAACCATGTAATCAAATCCAAAACTATTAACCCAAAGGTTACAGCTTGATGTCCTAACAGCAGTCAGTTCAACTCTGACCTTGTAAATGTTGGAAAAACAGTCTGGAACTCTAATTAAAATAGATACGTTTTTATTCCACCACTATCCAATTAAAATACAAGTGAACACAAAATGGTCAAGCACGTTCGTCCCTCAATGTGGGACTTCTTCAGAACCATCTTCCAAACACATTAATCCTTTATTATACACTCAATTCAGTTAAACAATTAATTACACTATCTGTTCCATAATCTTAAATTTCTTAAAGTCAAAGTGTATTGGTAAACTGTAAAATGTTGGAATGACTAAAAAGCCTTAAAAACGTGTTATACCCCTTTTCGATTCATAAAAGAAAATTCTGTATACCTTTTAAAACTTCTACATGAAACAAAGTAAAATGTGATTTGATTTTGATAAGCTAATTTAACAAAAAACAAAATAGTTACAACCAGCTTTTAAGTAGTATTTAGCCAACCTTTTTGAAAAAAAATTGTAATAACTAAAAAATGTAAATTCTCTATAATTGTTGTGCTCTTAGTTTAAGAATGGGGATAATGGATAAATTCTCGTTACGTCCTGGTAAAGCTGTGGCATTTGTGGTATTAAGTTTCATTTGTCAAAATAATTCTGTCCTTTCTATATTGAGCTTCCACCAACCCCATCTTGGGTTCTTGGATATAATATCTAAAATTCCAGATTTAAATCTGGTGAACCCTTGACAATTCTGGGAGTACTTAAATAATGTGTTATTAACATTACTTTTTGAAATAGTGCACAGGTGTTTGTGTATATGATTTCTGAGTTGACAAAATGTTCTTCTATGAATGAAAAAGGGATATAATAAGTTTGTAATGTTTTTAAGGCTTTTTAGTTATTCTAATATTTTACAGTTTACAAATACACTTTGCCTTTAAGAAATTTAAGATTACAGAAGAGATGATTTAAATAATTGTTTTACTGAATTGAGTATGTTTTGCTTTTTATAAAAGGATCCTTAGTTAGGGATGAAGCCTTTGATAAATTTGTACAAGAAAGATGAAATATCTAAATCACCCCTTGAATCAGTTTCTCTCTCTCTCTCTCATTAGACTTTTTCATAGATTGATAGATTCATAGCTTATTACCAGGGGGGAAGGCTTTCTAAGCCTAGCAAAGTTTTCCCAAAAAACAATGATGTCCTGTATCCAAATAGGACACTGAGAGCCAGGTATTTATAAGTTACCTGTGTCCATCATGGACATAAGTTCCAGGTCCAGTATACATTTCCTATTCCCCATCCACTGGTCTATGATGAGCTTAAATTGCGTAACAAACAAACTCAGCTTTACATGAATGGGAAGGCTGTTTCATAGAAGGGGCAGTAACTGGGACACAAATCTGTCTCTCCAGCATGTCCTGTTTAAGTTACAGAAAAAAATGATGGCCCCTAGACCTTAAATTTCTGGTACTGTTTGACTAAGGAATATACAGGAGATTCATAAATGTGGGGATTGCAGATGCCTTGCAAGCCAGGCATAGATCACCCCTCAGCAATCTATAGAAGACTGAGGAGATGGAAATGGCTTTAAGGTGCTCTGCTTAAGGCACTTTTGTTATGCCTTCTATTCTTTTTGCAAGGAACCTCTGAGGTTGCTGTAGTTGTTGTTGTTGTTGTATATGCCTGGTCAGGTACATAAGTAAGGAAGCAGTGTACGCTATGATTGGTCTGATAAGGACAAAGTACAGTGGGATAATGACCTCTTTGGACCTAGATGCCATGCCCTTACTTATAAGTTCCACAACCTGAAAGGATTTCTTCATCACTATGGCCATGTGGTGGTCGAGGGTAAGGCTATTCTCTACGTGCATACCCAGATTCCTGACCACATGGTTGACTCACAGGGGCATATTATAAGCATGTTAATTAGCTGGGATGGTTGACTTTATAAAGGCTACAATTACGCATTTCTTAGCATTGAGCTTAAGGCAATGGCTTTGGCACATTTCTTAGTAAGACAGTGGCCTTCTTGAAGAATGTTAGTGTCTGCAGGACAGTTGATGATAACTCCCAGCTTACAATCATCTGCAAACTTAGTCAGCCATAAACTTTCAACATCTGTTGCTACTTCAGAGAAATAGATGCCAAAAAGGAGCAGGCCCAGTACTGAGACCTGGGAGACTTCGCTAGTCAATGGCCTCTTACTGTGCATGGCCTCACCTATTCTGACCTCCTGGGTCCTATTAGTGAAGGAGTTATATCTAATTTAATGAGCTTGTCTGTAATGCCTGAGTGGGGTGTTGTACCTGAGTGGGGTGTTGTACCTGAGTGGGTGTTGTACCTGAGTGGGTGTTGTACCAACAGCCAGGTCGAGGTAAGCTGTGTGCATTGTTTTGCCCTCATCCATTGCTTTTGTGACCATCTAAAAGAAGTTCACCGGATTGAATAGGCGTGACCTTTCTTTAACAAAGCTGAACTGTGATGCATCCAGTGTTTGCAGGCTACCTATGTCCTTGTTTAGCATATCCATGATGATTCTTTCCATGACTTTTATGGGCCTGTAGTTACCTGGATCTGTGATTGGACCTCCTTTGAGCAAAGGGATGAATGTAGCCATCGTCCATTCCTTTGGCACAAAACTTGAGTGTAGGCTACAGTTAAAAAGTGATTCAAGTGGACCAGAGAGGTCATGTTTCATGCTATTCAGGAAGGCATCTTGAGGTGTGACTGGAGCCCATCATACAGTGTTTTTGGCCTTAGAAAGTGTATTGATGACCTGTCCCCGAATAATGTTTGGGGGGGAATTGCGGTATGCAATATTTTCTTTTGAATATTAGAACAGGAAGTGGGGGAAGAAATTAAAGCTGAACCTGTCTGCCAAAAGGTTGACAATGACCTCCAGTACAGTGTGGATGATGCCATTTACAATAGGTTTTGTGCATTGTTGCATATTTCTCTTGAGGTTACGGACATTGCTGTACATAGCTTTGTGGTCGTCCTTTGCCCAAGAAGCTATATTTTCTTCAAATTTAACCCTTGAAGTTGTAAGTAACCCTATTAGTTGCCTGTTTAGATTGTCCAGGGGACTTTTAGTATGTTGGGCTTTGTTCCTCATATGCTTGGCCAAGATTTTGTTCTTTTGTTGTATAACCGACTGATATTGTGATTAGACCAGGGTGGCTTGTCTTTTGAATTTGTCTTATTTTTAATACGAGTGGGCACAGCTCACTCAATATGGCTGTACAGGGATTCTGTAAACAGCATGGCATATTCTATGGTGTATGGAGGTGCTTGGATTTTAGCCAATGTTTAGCTTAGTACAGAGGTTAGCCTTGGAATAGTTCCTAAAGGTTTTTGGTTTCACTGGTTCCCCAGATTAAATTTTATTTCAAGAAATACTGCCTTATGGTCAGATCTGACAAGCGGGGACATTACATTGTGGGTGGAACATTCCTCCCCCATGTTTGTGAGTACAAGGTCAAGGATGTTTGTACCCCTGATAGAAGAATGGACCAACTATTCCAGGATGTTGGCATTAACATAATTTAGGAATTGCTGTGCTTGTAAATTAGAAGAGGTGTAGGGTTCCAAATCTACAGAGGGGTAGTTGTGATTTCCCATGAAGATCATATTGGTCTAAATGGTTAGGGACTCTAGTACATTGAGATAGGTAGTATGGGTTTCCTGGTTCATGGAGGAGGACCTATAGGTTGTCAGGATTGGTTCAAGACCCTGTATCTGGTGAGCTGCACATGTATGAATTCCAGTGAGTCATACATTTTTAACTAGTCTGGATGTGAGGTTGGTTTTAATATAGACTGAGACTTCCCCACCTTTCATTCCCCCAGTGCAGTAGCTTGTCTAAAGGTGTGAAAGGCATTATAACATTGTACTTCTGGGGTACTCTCCATGACTTTAAACCATATCTCCATTACTACACAGATACCTACACTCTCCAGGGAGAGGAAGGCTTGCATGGTGTTGAGTTTCTTTTTAAGACTTCTAGCATTGAGATATACCACCATCAGATATTCCTTCATAGGTTCAGTTAAGTCGGGAGGTTTATGAGGTTGGCATTGCCTAAAAAGACATCATGAGGATGGAAAAGATCTTTGCCAATATCTGAGAGCCTATAGGGAATAAGTGAAGACCATCCCTGGCAAAGCAGTGTGGTCTGTCAACCATGTCCTCTTAGGCATTGAAATATTGTACCCTCTTAGAGTAACACTAGAAGCTATGCCACTTGTTAAAACCAATACTTTTCTGTCGATAATGTGGCATCATCCTTAGAGAAAATAGGATGCTGCTCGTTGCTAGCCTCATACCTACCCGAGACACATAATCAGTGAGCTCAATCATGTCTCGCTTCATATAGTCAAGGGAAAACAAAAATAAAAATCTAGCAAATCTAGACTTTCCAGTGTGTGATTCCTTAAACCTCTTGTATAAGTGGCAAAATGGGATATATGCAAATTACCCTTTAGGGACATCAGGTCTTTCAGCTAAATGGCAATTCTGAATGTCCATGACTTTTTCTTTTAAGTTGATTTATGGACAAATTCATGCCAGTAAAGTCAAACCCCACTATAATCAACTTAAAAGAAAAAGTCATGGACATTCAGAATTGCCATTTAGCTGAAACACCTGATGTCCCTAAAGGCTAATTTGCATGTATCCCATGTTGCCTCTAATACAAGAGGTTTAAGGAATCACACAGTGGAAGGTCTAGCTTAGCTAGATTTTTCTTTTTGTTTTTTAACTAACTAGTTGCTCTGTGTGACCTTTTTACTCATTGTTTTAGTCTCATATAGTCAAGGGAGGTACATCTCAAGTTATTAACACTCACATATACTATGACAGAGTCATACAAGTACCTGTGGTTCAATGACCTGACTGCCTGTGTGACTTGATGGATCCTAGTACTGGAAAAGCAGCTAATTATGACTCTTTCCTTACTCATATTGGTGAGGGGGACTTCAGTGTGCCTCACTATAAAATTGCCAATGACCAGGAAATTTGATTGTGTGCTAGTTTGCCTTAAAGGCTTAGCAATATATGCATTGGATATAGTGTAGATATGTGTGGATATGTATAGCTGTGGGTGGTGTTTTAATGGAGATTTTACATGATGGCTGAGGATCCTTTTTTGATTGTGCTGTGCAGGAGGTCTTAGTATTTTAGAAAAGTTACCTGTACATGCCTCAGCATAAGTAGTTTTATGCATAGGGTCTTTACTCTGTGCAGTAGATGTGGCAGACGTGTCACTGACAACCTCTATTGGATTAGTTTTGGTTGTATGAGAGAGTTTTGCCTCTGGTGTTAAAATATATTTATGTCTCTTGCATACTTTATCTGTTTTATTAACGTTAAGTGTGTTGTCAGTGTACATGAGGCAATTGCTACAATGCCTCAGAAGAATACCCATTTCAGCCAGATTGTCAGGAAGTGCATCTCCATGGATACTGATCGACTAGGGAGAGGTGAGAGAAATGTAAATATTGAATAGGTCAATAACACAAGGAAATCGATAAGCAATGCTTAGCTATGTGCAAACGAGATGCTGTAGTTCTTAAAAAAATCTGTCTAGGCAGTAAGGAGATTTTAAGGGAAACATATACTGCAAGAGACTGGCGTCTATACAGATCACTGTTAGGCAAGTCTATGTGGAGAGCAGCAGTTCTAACTAAAGACTGTAGAAAAGGTGAAAAAAGTGCAGATATTCAAGAAAGAACACTCAATTAATGTAACTGTGACAGAAACAATGTGAAAAACAAGTGCTGAAACAGTGGATATGGTAAAGTCTTAACTTGCTCATAGGATATGAGCCAGGCATTGTGCAACTGTGATGCTCAAATAGCAGAGGAGATTGGATAAAAAAAAACACAAACAAGGCCCTGTGGCCAGTCAAAAGCAGCACACTTTTCTTTCCTTTATACGATCCTCAATTAATGCAGCTGTGACAAAAACAATGCAAAAAACAAGTGCCAAAACAGATGACATAGTAATGTAGATCTTAGCTTTTGTAGGGTTTAACAGAAACCAGCAACACTCTTCTTCTTCTCAAGCAGAGTGTCGCCAAATGCCTCGGAGCTTGTAGGTTATGAGCTTAGCATTATGTAATTGCGACACTTAAATAATAGTAGAGATTCGATAAAAAAAATGCAAACAAGGCC
The DNA here is from genome assembly GCF_019279795.1 of Protopterus annectens. Lineage (NCBI taxonomy): Eukaryota > Metazoa > Chordata > Ceratodontiformes > Protopteridae > Protopterus > Protopterus annectens. The sequence goes on from NC_056727.1 coordinate 822,476,227, forward strand.
CTGTTCCCAATCAAAAACAGCATATTCTTTTTTTACACAGCCCTTGGCTTGGCCAGAAAATGACCCAGGTCTTCCTTCCTCTCACTAAAGTGGAACCAAGGTAGTTCTAACTAAAGACTGCAAAAAATTTCAAAAAGTACAGAAACACTTAAGTAATGCAGCAAAAAACAACTGCTAAAGCAGTGGACATCTAAGTCTTAACTTTTGTTGAGTTTAGCAGAAACAAGCAATACCCTTCTTCTTAAATAGCTTGGTTGCCAAATGTTGCCAAACACCTCAGGCACAGAGATTCAAATTTTAAAAAGTTAGCACTCTAGCTAATCAAAATAAAGGGACAATAAGACTTATACCAGCAATTCCCAGCTCAGAAGGGAGTAGGCTACCACAAACCTTCCTAATGTAAAAGAAATGGTTTGGGGCCCAAGTTCTTAACTTATTACAACCAAGTGAGCCACTAGGCATGTCTGCAGTTACCTTCTACTGATGCCTCTATGTGTCAAATATTGCATGTTCATATTTGCATTAATAATTCCAAAACCATGCTATATACCAGGTATTGGAATATTTTATCCTAAAGCATACATGATGGCAAGCCCAGTTGTATTGATATTTGAACTCTTAATGCAGCTAAAGAGAGATTGAATATTATTTGTATACTATTTATTTGTATTGTAATCATTTTCATATTTCTCTAAATATCTCAACATTCAGGTAACACAGACAGAACTGCATAGCCTCATATGAAAGCTCACAGCTGTATGAAGAAAATCTTGCTGGCAGCAAGTGTCTTGATTGAATGGTTACTGAGATGTCATAAGCTGCTTATATAACATTACAAAATTAATATTTTGTAACCTTTATTCTACTGTATTGCACATGGAGCTTTTCTCCCCGGGCCTCCACTGAAAATGGGCACTTCTTGGCCCAGTGGACTTCCCCAGTAATCAAACTGAAAATAAATAAATAAATAATAAATATTCACTGCCTTTATTTTTGCTTATAAAATCCAGTTTAAAACATTAAACTGAATGAATGCCACTAATATAAAGATCAATTTATTCTGAATATTTTGCATTTACAGTTTTCAAGTAAAACTTATGGTTCCAGAGATATGAATATTTGTTTGAACTGTAAGGTGATAACTTCATTTTTAAAAGCTCAAGCCACACCCACTGGGAGTTAAAAGCACACACTCAAAATAGCTGTACTTCTGGGAATGAGTAAAACTAGAACAAAAAGACTTAAAATAACAGGTACAATAAACTTTCCCCAGCAATTCCCAGTCAGAAAGGTGGAGGATACCCTCTCCTCCCACATGAGTGTAGACTACAAACCTTCTTAATGCAAAATAACCGGTTTGGAGACCAAGTGCTTAAACCAGAACAAAGACACTTTTAGAATAGCAAACACAATAAGCCTTCAATCAGCAGTTCCCAACTCAGAAGAGTGTATGCTACTTCTTCTGCCAGAAGACTATAGACAACAAACCTTCCTAATGTAAGATAACTAGTTTGGAGCCCAAGTGCTTAAATCAGAACTAAGAGACATAGAATAACAGTGCAGTGTAAACAGACTACTAAAAATGTAATAAATGCAGCAGATCTGATGGAACTGAATACATTGAGAAAGTGGAGCAAACCCTAAATAACATAGGAATAAGCACAAACACAGGTAAAGCAGGCAAATAATGTACAATTTTTAGCAAGTGAGAAGGTAGAAAACAGAAGATAACTCACATTTAAGAGACTAATGGGGGGCTTCCCAGTTGATCTCTCAGTAGAGATGATGAGATGAAATTTAGAGGATTGTTCAAAGTCAGATTTATACTAGTGAGGGCACTCAAAAGTCATTATATTTAAAAGCACAACAGGAATAGGGTGGATGGCTGGGAAAAATAAAATGCAGACAGAGATCAACAATAGTCAGGCAGCGAACAATAAGTCACACAGCACTACAGATAAATAAAGATACCATTAAATATATTAAATGAAGAATGCTATTTATCACTCCTCCCACTACTTTGCTGGACTTTATACACTGTCTGCAAAATAATTATTTTCTAAGTGTCCATAGCCAAGACCCCTTAAAACTCCAACAAGAACAAAAAACTAAATCAAAACAAACTGCATATAAAATGGAAGTAACCAAACCTTAAATAAATAACCTCAATCCAAAATCAAATGCAAACAGAAATCAGCACTAGGCAGAGAGCAGCAAGTCACACAGCACTAAAGCTAAGTAAAGATGCCACTAAATTATTGTGGTTAAATTAAGGATACTGCTTCCTAGCACCTCGCACTAATTATCTGGATTTCATTCAAAGTCTGCAAAATAATTATTTTTTTACTGACCTTAGCCAAGATCTCTTAAAACTCCAAAAAGAACAAACAACTAAACCAAAACAAAATGCAATATAATAGTACAGATAAAAAAATGGAAGCAACTAAACCTTAAATGAATAACTCCAATTCAAAATCAAATGCAGAGCTCATCAATTGTCAGGCAGAGAAGAGGTTACACAGTACTACAGCTAAATAAAGATGCCACTAAATACCTGCAGGTAAATCCATCGATCTAGAACTCCTTTTCCAATTTTATGCAAGGGGTTGGGGGGGGGGGGTTACTTCAACAGTGACAATCATAAAGTGCCAAGGATCACACTGGTAGTTAAATGAGGAATGCTGTTTCTTAGCTCCTCCCACTAATTTGCTGGATTTTATTCACTGTCTGTAAAATAATTATTTTCTGTGTAGAAGATTTTCAGTCCATATACCTCTAGTTAATCACTGTACATTAATCAGATCAGACAATAGTAGTAGAAGTAGCAAATTTAAACTCATCTTAAGTCAAAAAAGTAATAAAAATATATAATTTACAGAATTACTAAGTATTCAAAAGTAATCCAAGCAAGGCAGGCAGTCTGTTTCCAGTAGAAAATCCTCTATTAAGTACACAGGCAAGCGATCCAAGCAAAATAAAAATAGAGTAATAGTTTCCTCACAAGCTTTCTAAATATATATATATATATATATATATATATATATATATATATACTTTTTATCAGGCAAGGGAGTGGTTTATTGTGCTGTAAAACAAAGTGTTATTGGTACACATGTTAAATTCACATCCCTGCCCCCATCAGTGTGCCATTTGAGCTGGTCCTGCCCTACTTAGTAGCTGTCATAATAATATAACCCTTATGTACTTTAAATACAATTTATAATGATGTGGTACCTTTTATTTAACCAGTAGATTATTAAGTCTGTGATTTTATCCAAGACAATATACTACATGGCTGGAAATATATCAACCTTAGTCCATTTGGCAATAAAAAATATATATAAATATATACGTATACACTTTGCATATAAAAATCAATTGTAAAAATCATATTCTATTTTCATAATCTATTGTTAACAAAGATCGCTTTCATCCTTCTAGACTTCTTCAGGTCTGTGTACAAGAACCCTAAAAAATCTATAAAAATATTATTGTATAATTAGTTAGTATTGTTATTACACATCATTTTGAATAAACTGGGAAAAAGAGAACCAGAGAAAGAAAAAATAATAAGAACAAATGTATGATAATGGAACCAACATATACACTTAAATTACAACTGATTTAAAATGGTATTTAAAACCAACTGGTAGAAAAAAATAAAATAAAATAAAATTAGTCATGTAAACAATGTGGCAATTTTCTAAGTTCCAGTACACTTTTAATTGAACAGTAGTGGTTTAGTCCAGGCTTCCTAAAAGAGTTCAGCTTTAATTGCCACATGAGTTCATGTTTCCCCAGAATATTTGGGATGTCTCCTTCAAGATCACCCATGTCTATGTGATCCAGGATCTGGAACTTAAAACCTGTGTGTCTTTTATGAAGAGAAAGATGTTTGGCTAGTGCATTATTTTTACATCCAGAGCAGATTTCTGACAGATGACATGAAATCCTACACTTTAGATTATTTACAGTCTTGCCCACATATAATGCATTACATTCATTGCACTGTGCCCTGTAAATTACTTTTGTAGTGCTGAAGTCACCCCCCTGCACTGGTCTTAATGATTTTCTTTAAATAAGGGCAATAAAAAAGCCAGGGCTGCCATGGCTCCCAGCATAGCTAACATAGCCCTGGCCAAGTGGCAGGAGGACTTTGTGTTAAACAACACAGACTACATGCAGCATATCACATGCTATTTACGTTTTATTGATGACATCTTTATTGTGTGGGAAGGTGATACCTTGCAGCTTGGAGATTTTATCACTTACCTCAGTCAAACAACCCCCTTCCTGAAGTTTACCTATTCCCATAGCTATACTTCAACCACTTTCTTAGCCATGCAAATTTCCAAGGACACCAACAATAACCGAATCACCACTGATCTATTCAGAAAACCCATGAGGGTTAACTTATTACTCCACCGTAAAAGTCAACATCCTACAAAAAACAAGGATAATGTAGTGAAATCCCAGGGTTATAGATTAGCTAGAATTTCTACAGAGATGGAACCATTTTTGAGAAACCTGAACAACTTAGAGAATGATTTTTAGTGAGAAGCTATGAAAGTCAGATGTTAAAAAACATCCTGGAACCCATTATAGAACTGAAAAGGGCTGAAGCACCTTCACTCAACCTCCCCAGTAGAAGAATGTTAAGAAATTCTACAGAGAATAACAAATGCAAAAATAGGTGCATTCTGACATACGCTTTAGATTATCACAGTATCAAACATTTTATTGAAGAAAACTGGGACATTGTCACAGGAAACCGTTTTCTGATTAACATCTTAGGTGAAGCCCCATCCCTTGTTTATAGGAAGGCCAGGAGCATAGAAGTTTTGTTGAATTTAAACCTAGACCATATGAGAGAAGCACTAAAAGATGTGAAACTAATTGTACATTTTATGTATTTATACAGCAAGGTGATAGTTTTTATTGTTCTTATTTAAAGTAAATCATTAAGACAAGTGCAGAGGGTGACTGTAACACTAAAAAAGTAATTTACAGGGCACAGTGCAATGAATGTGATGCATTCTATGAAGGCAAGACTGTAAATAAACTCAAGCGTAGGATTTCATGTCACCTGTCAGAAATCCGCTTTGGATGTAAAAATAATGCACTAGTCAAAAACCTTTCTCTTCATAAAAGACACACAGGTTTTAAGTTCCAGATCCTGGATTGCATAGACATGGGTGATCTTGAAGGAGACATCCCGAATATTCTGCAGAAACAGGAACTCATGTGGCAATTAAAGCTGAACTATTTTAGGAAGGCTGGACTAAACTACTACTGTTCAATTAAAAGTTTACTGGAACTTCGAAAATTGCCACATTGCTTACATGACTAATTTTATCTTATTTTATTCTACCAGTTGGTTTTAAATACCATTTTAAATCAGTTGTAATTTAAGTGTATATTTTGGTTTCATCTTCATACATTTTTTCTTATTATTTTTTTCTTTTTCTGGATCTCTTTTTTCCACTTTATTCAAAATGATGTGTAATAACAATACTAACTAATTGTACAATAATATTTTTATAGATAGTTTTTAGGATTCTTTTATATAGACCTGAAGAAGTCTAGAAGGATGAAAGCGATCTTTGTTAACAATAGGTTATGAAAATAGAATAGGATTTTTACAATTGATTTTTTATATGCAAAGTGTATATGTATATATTTATATATATTTTTTGATTGCCAAATGGACTAAGGTTGATATATTTCCAGCCATATAGTATATTGTCTTGGAAAAAAATCAGACTTAATAATCTACTTAATAATCTGGTTAAATAAGAGGTACCACATCATTATAAATTTTATTTCAAGTACATAAGGCTATATTATTATGACAGCTACTAAGTAGGGCAGGACCAGCTCAAATGTCACACTGATGGGGGAAGGGATGTGAATTTAACATGTGTACCAATAACACTTTGTTTTTATAGCACAATACACCACTCCCTTGCCTGATAAAAAGTGTATATATATATATATATATATATGGTTCCTGACTGACTTCGGCCGACAGCAGAAGACCGACACACAGCTGAAATTCGGAGCTCCAGGATGAAAACAAAGACTTGGACCGAGTGGCAGAACATCGACAATGCAGAAGACCGGAGACGACGAGACACGACAATGACGGATGCGATGCCGACATAGCCGAGGTGCCGGTGTGTGGTGTGAGGCTGTGTGGACGGACGTTAGGTGCGAAAAGGTAGGGTGGGAGCAGGTAAGTGTGGAGATGGGGGGTCTGTGTTGTATTAGGTTAGGGTTAAGTGGTTAGGGTGGGTGGGGGTTGTTAGTAGGGTTAGGGGGGAGTTAGGTTGTAGGGGTTAGGGTTAGGTTAAGTTAGGTTAGGGGAGTGGGTTAGGGGGGTTAAAGTGGGCTAGGGCTAGGGGCGGGTTAGGTAGGTGGGTGTGGAAGGCGGGTAGGTAGAGGTGCGGTGCTAATGGCGACTAGTGGAGCGTTAAGTGCGGTGGTGTGCTTTTGTATAGTGTGTGGTTGTTTTGTGTGCTTGGTGTGTGTGGTGTGTGTGTGGGGTGTGTGTGTGTTTTTTTGTGTGTTTATTGGTGTGTGTGCAGTGTGGCTTGGTGCGTTGTTTGTGGTGTCGCGTTATGGACTTCTTGTGTGGGTTGTTGTGTGTTTTGTTGTTTATGGACCGTCAAGTTAGAACCATATATATATATATATATATATATATTTAGAAAGCTTGTGAGGAAACTATTACTCTATTTTTGTTTTACTTGGATCGCTTGTCTGTGTACTTAATAAAGGATTTTCAACTGGAAACAGACCGCCTGCCTTGCCTGGATTACTTTTGAATATTTAGTAATTCTGTACAATTATATATTTTTTATTATGATTATTATTTTTTTTTATTTAAGACGAGTTTAAGTTTGCTGCTTCTACTACTATTGTCTGAGCTGATTAATATACAATAATTAACTACAGATATATGGACTGAAAATCTTCCACACAGAGAAGTTTCTTACATTATTTTATTTTTGGACCCATTATATTTGTTTAATGGATTGCTTTGAGACTTCAGGGATACCACTGAGATTACTTGTTTTTTTTTTTTTTTTAAGCATTCTTTTCTAACTGGCCCTAGCCAAAACCTGCAATATAAGAGTAAAGATAAAAAATGGAAGTAACCTCCACATTTCTCTGCATTATACAAATATTCATAAAATATCTGAAACATCTCTTATATCTATACAGGATGTCTGGCTGTTTTTCTTGTTATAGACTCCCTATACTTGGCAACAACCCTTTCTGCTTTCTGTTGCCTATGTCATTGTGCTAAACATTTTTGTGCTCTGGAGTTATTATCAAAAGTAGTTGCTCAACAGCAATCTTTCTAAACTTCATGATTATTATCTAAATACTCCAATATTTTCTTTTTATCACTCTGCTTCTTGTTATGTGAGATCAAAGTAATGAAAATCCTAACATGTCTCAAATAAGAAATTTGAGACACACTGGGTACTTAAGAGTAGTTTGATCTGTAAAGGTCAGAAGTGGTAAACTATAATTTATCTTAAAATAAAATGGATAAATTGTGTTCCTGAAGAAAGCAAAACATCAAATATGGTTATGTTTACCAACTTTAGTGTGATGTTGACTATCTACTCCTTGCAAAAAATGACATGTACTTCAGTTGAAATGCACATTACTGAGCTTAACCAGTTAAAGGTTAGCAGGTACTTGTATCAGCTTCTGATTATGCATCAAGTATTAATAGTCTTTTACTTACATTCATCTGATTCTGTTCAGACTTTCAGTTCTATTACTATTTTATTTGTGTGTGCTTTTCCTGCAGCAGAATGTTGTTGGGTAAGGAATATATAGAGGTAAGTTGCTTTGATAGCCAATGTGAGACAATTAAAGCATGAAAGAAAAGTAGAACCAGTTTATATTCTGATTATATTTTGATTCACTGCTTAGTTCTTTTGGGCTAGTTCTTAAGATTAGATTAGCCATATGTGTTGGTGGAGAGTTGCTTCCCTAATACTGTTTAATGTTCTTAAAATGTTTAGTAATAACATGAAAGTTTTCTCATTGGGCCTCCGCTGAAAATGGGTTTCTACCAAGGTGGACTTTCCCGGTAATGAAATGTCAATAAATAAATAAATAAATACTGTTTGAAGCATTCTGTCATAGTGACCTTGGACCATTTTTATTTATGCACTCTCAGCAGGGTTATTGATTTTTTTTTTTTTTTGATATTATGATTGCATGTGGCGCACTTGAACAAGTATCTGTTAGTGGGATTTTATAAACAAGTGGTTTATTTTACTGTTTGACTTGATGTACCAGTCATATGCTTCTTGAAGTTCTTTGGCATCTCCTTATTCATTTGGTTGGGGTACTGGTTGTTTGGTTTTGAGAAAAAAAAATGCATGAAAAAACTTTCTGTAAGTGTGATGAAAGAGCATACAGCATATAGAAGGAAATTCATGGTTGACTTTGGAATGTAACGGGAAACTTATATGCTATAATGTTGACAATGTTCTGTAATGCATGTGGTCAATTTCAGATGTGTACTCTGATGGTGGCTGTCTTCTGAGGATAGGAGGATACAGGGTGGTTGTATGGTCAGTGGTACATGATTTCATATAGCTTGTCATGGGGCAATATGTGTCAATGAGCAAGCAAGTTGGCTTACTTTACTATGGTCATTATTTCTTTCTTTCCTCAATGGCCAACCTTGGAGGTGTACATAGCAGGTAGCTGTCTTTCATGGTAGTGGTAAGGCGGCTGACTGTCTGTAACAGTGTGGGGCAGTTGTATGACTAATGTTGGAATCTTTTATATAGCTTTTTGTGGGGCCAGGGTGTCTAAGAGCAAATGAGTTAAAACACATTGCTGTGGCCATTGTTTCTTTTTCCTCACAGGTCAACCTCAGACATGCTCTCAAAAAGAAACTGACTATATTTTGGGGATGGGAGTGAAGGTTAGAAGGCATATTGTCTGTAAAAATATGAATATATTTGAGGAATGTATGCATGTAAAGGCTGTTTAATTATAATAAATGTATTTGTTAGGGTAATTGCTGTTGTCACACATCTTCAGTGAGACTATTTGCTATATTATATTATATTATATTATATTATATTATATTATATTATATTATATTATATTATATTATATTATATCATATTATGTTATGTCACTATGGACCGTGACCCTGACTTAACTGGAATGTCTGAAATGATTGGTACTGTCTGCAAATTTGTTGTGGCTAAACAAGATAGTAGCTATCCACTTCTGTTATTACACCCATGCCACAGTGATGTACAGCTGAATATATTTTGCTTTCTTTTCATGCCTAATATCAACAGCCTCATGGTGATCTACTTTCCAGTCTCCTTCCCTGTTGATCTTTCCACAGTCCCCAGTGGCCTAACTTCCATACTGTGCCCCTCCCCTTTGAATATTCCTGGTTCTGCCACTACTTTTATACATGCAAAAGTCTTTTTAATAAAAGCTGAAACTTAAAAAAAGCTGAATATTCAGTGTTTACTCTGGGACACTTGATAAGAGCACTGACATTGCACAACTAAGAGTTTTTGTCAGGGCAGTAAGTGAAGACCTTGACGTCATAGAGAAGTATTTAAATGTGACTGCATTACAAGGCCAGACAATAGGAATGATGTTTTCTATAAGCTTTGCGATGCAACAAAGAACACACCTCCCAGGAAATTCACATAATATGTATTAGCTGGTATCACCATAACTAGTGCCTTGTTAGTTACTAGAAGTAAAAATGGTTGTGCTGCACTGATAGAGAAGACGATGGAATAAGAAAATGTGCAGCTGCCCATGGCGTTGTACTGCATTAGTTATCAACAGCCAGTCTTCAGTAAATGCTTCAATTCATTTTCAGGACGTGAAGTCAATGGCAAGTAAATGCAAAACTTTCATCCATTTCAGTGTTCTGCAACACTGCTAATGCCCTGCATTTCTAAAAGAAATGGATTCTAATTATGGGGACATTCTCTACTTTACAGGGGTACATTGGTTAAGTAGGAGAAATGTGCTGGCAAGAGTTTTAGAGCTGTGAACAGAAACAGCATTCTTAGGAGAGCACAATATAATTTTTTCTCACTTTGAGGACACACAGTGGTTGATGGATTTGTCATTTCTTGTGGAATTACAATGACATATAAATAGTGTGACAGCATTCACACTAAACTGTGACTGTGCAGAAAGCAGGTGTGTTGCCGAAGAATAACTTTTGTTGTTTCCCATTATGCAGGTCCTTGGTGCAGGAGTTGAAAATGTCATTTAGTTGGCAACTACAGACATTATAATTGTATAAATGTTATAATTATAATCCTTTTAACTGTGAGAAAAGTGTAACATAAATGAGGTAATAGATTTTTTTCCTTTGTTTTTGTTTCGGTCACAAGCGGCCCTTGTCTTAGTGTACAGAACCTCGTGCAGCCCTCAAATCATTTGACTTTGTGAACTCTGCTTTAAATGATTATTTCATGACAATGGACCACACCTCACCATTTCAGCTGGCTAATTTTCAAGTGTTTCCAGGTGGTGTTTGATTCTGCCATCTTCGTCACAAGTAAACTAGGCATTTTCTTCATCTTTTGTCAAAGCACTGTGTGGGTAAGACATCTGTAGCAGATTTGTCTCCCACTGTTTTGTTTATTTATTTAACATCTGTGCATCTCCTTATGTATTATAAAGAAAATAAAAGCCTCGTAATAGATCCTGATTTTATACTCAGAGTGCAAAGACAGAATCTATTGATACATACTGTGGAAGTATCAATATCAGACAAATAATGACCTCTAAGGTAATGTACATAAATTAATATGCCATTAGGTCACTTCAGAGTAGGGTTACAACACATGGAGATTCAAGAGACACAAAGAATGTTACAGTTTTAATCATTTATAACTTTTTTTGTGCTGGCCTTGCAGTAATTATTGCCTTTGTTAGGATAAACTGCAGTAAAACATCTTATAGGTTCACACGTTCATAGGTAGGTAGTAGGCTAGCTGCCCTTGCTGGACATTTTAAACCCAGCCAGTTCCCCTTTTTGTGCTCAAATTAAACTGTCCTATTTGGTTAAACACTGGCCTTACCCATCTCATGGTCGATAATTATATATTGCCCTAATGCGAATAACTGGGATCATACCACAGATATTTTGAGGGGATCCATGCATGGGATAAAGCATATAGAAGCTGCCTCTGTCCATTAGTAGTACAGGGGGTAGCCATTAGGTAAACTGCCTGTTTCACATCCACAGATCCAAGTTACATTTAAATATGGTCAGGGAGGAACTTTGTTTCATGTGGATGGGAAGTCTGTTCCAGAGCAGTTACATCTGTCCCTACAAACTGTTCTGCTGTTGTTACAGAAGAGGTTTATAGGCCTCGACCAAATATTTCTGATGCCATCTGGCTTGCTGATGTGCAATAAATCCATCAGTACTGAATCAGAGGATGCCTTGTATGCCAGACACGTCACCTCTTAGCAGTCTATATGATAGTGAGTATAGTGACAGGGGACTTTTTTGTTGGTTCAAATAAGACATGTTGCTTAGGGCTTATATCCTTTTAGTAAGGTATTTCTGTGTATCTTATTGTATTTTATTCAAAAAGGTCTCCAGCGCAAGGCATATGATGATACTAGCAGCAAGAAATTCAACAGAAGGCCCTAATTAATGAGGCCGAGTAAAAGAGATATTAATATAGTAAGACTGTTTTTGTAAAATCCATCATCATGCCACACAGACACTGTCTATGGACTATCAACATTTTTCCAAACCACTCCTGACAATGACTCATTCATACCACCTGTCTGTCAGATAATAGAACACTAAATCACCCTATGTGGGTCTGTTCTTTCCATAGGGGAAATCCTTTTGGCAATCTCATTTTATGTTTAGGTATAATGGTTAGAAATGAGTGTTCTTTATACCGCCAACTACAGCAGACTCATTTTTTTTTTGTTTATGCTCCTATCCCCATCCCCATCCCCTTAATGGATAGTGAGCAATGTACAATTGTGTAAGTAAATTTACCATAACAGCAGATGTTCGAATATACCACTTTTGCTGTAGCCTAAACTGTATGGGCTATATCATGTTCAGGATTTAACAACTGGCCATCTTCCAAAGCTTAGAGTCATCTTCCATGTACCCTAACTGCTGAAGTGCTCAGACTAGACTAAAATCACACATTAGGGTACCAAACCTTCAGAGCATTCTTGCCTCAGAGTAGGGTATGCTAGAGTCCTGCACATTAAGTATGTACTAGGAACAAGGGAAAAAGGAAAAGATATCCACACCTTAGCATAAAATATAATAAAATAAAAGAGATGGCGAGAGGGAAGGTGTTTCTACTGCAACAGTGATCTATTCAAACATCTACTGTTATATTAAGTTAACTTACACAACTGTATTATGTTCAACATTGGATGATTGTTGCAGTAGCAAAAGCTATATGGGTAGAATATCACACCTTAGAAAGAAAGGGAGAAAGAAGAAGGATCAGACTCCAGGAGTCCATGGAAAATAGTCTTAGCAAAACCTGCTTGTATTTAGAGAAAGACTCAAATTTGTAGAGCTTGGTGAAAGTGTGTATAGATGACCAAATGGCTGCCTCTAGTATATTTCTGGAGTCCACTCCTCTCCAAAAAGCTACAGAAGACGCCAATGCCCTTGGAGATTGGGCCTTGACCCTGCCTGAATGTGTCTTGTTATAGTAAGAGTAACAAAAAGCAATAGCATGGGACAACCATTTAGAAAATGTCTGTTTTGACACTGATTGTCCTTTGTTTTGCATTCATTTGAAATAAACACTTGATCAGAACTCCTGAAGGTTTTGGTTCTGTCAATGTTGTAACAAGGCTGCCTGTAGACACCCAGACTGTGCAAAAAATTCTTTCTTCCCTATTTTTGGTTCTGGATAGAAAACAGGGAGATGCATATCCTGGCTCAAGGTTAACTCTGAAAGCACTTTAAACATTACAAGAAGGGTTTGTTCTCAAAGTTACCCTATCCTTTAACCCTATCTTTGTGAAAGACTACATAAGGTTGAATCAACATAATAGACTGTAGATTAGAGTCTCTTCTTGCAGAAGTCAGAGCAATAAATAGCACTGTTTTCTGAGACATGAACTTCAAATCAGCCTCATGAGCAGGTTGAAAAGGAAAAAGCATAACTTTCTCCTATACAAAAATTAAGAGCCCAAGATGGAGCTACCTGTCTTCCATGTGGGAGAATATGTAAACCCCCTTTCAGAAACTGTTTCACTTGAGGCAGGGCAGAAGGCGGGGGGGGGGCGAATCCATGAGCAGACAAGTAGAGAGGGCTAAGAGGTAAATCTTAATAGAAGAGTAAGAAAGGAGAGGATAATAACTCACACAAATACTGTAGAACCACAGGGCCTGAAAGGGTCCTGATTCTTCCTTTGGCACCAACTGGAAAATTGTTTCCACTTAGACAAATATGATTTTCTAGTAGCAGGCTTCTTAGCCCCCTTTAATACCTGCAGCACATACATAGAAAATATGTTGCTAAAAGGTGTTAAAATTCTATCATCCAAGCAGTGTGCTGATGAAATTGAAGGTTGAGGTGTATCAAACAGCCCTTGTCTTGTTCCAGTAAGACCATCCTGGGAAGAAGCTTGTGGTAATTGAAACTGGCCATTTTCAAAAGAAGTGAGGATCACTGTGCCTGGGTTGCAGGGGGGGGGGTTACCACAATTATTCTGGAAGAGTCTTTCTGAATCTTTACAAGAGCCCTGGTTTCATAGGAAAGGGTGGAAAGGCATAACACAAAAGCCTTCCTGTCCATTGGAAAGAAATGGCATCTGTTTCCAAACTTTGTGCTAGGAATCCTGGAGCACAAATTATTTAAATGTCTGGGAGCTCTTTATAGATGAATCAATTCCTGGAAGACCCCAAGGAAATATATGTGTATACTGCATGAAAACAAATTACTATGGTTTGTTTTTCTTTTGTATTAATGTATGTGCACCTATATCACTGTTGTGGTTATGTTTTAATAAAGATATTTACAAACAAAATTCTGAAAAACTTCCAGTTTCAACTTCAGTTTGCAGGAATCTGTCCTGGGTCTGCTCAGCTTGTTTACAACACCATTCTGCTGTGATGGAATGCAGGTAGCCTATAGGAATTGACTATGCATATTAAGGAGATCATAGCATCATAGGAGGTTACTAGACTAATGGCCCTAGAGCCTTTTTCAACCTAGCCATTCACGCCCCTTATTTCTCTATATTATCACTGCCCACTGGCTGGAAAGGCACTGGTATATGTCTGTAACTTAAGGCATCTACAAAATGCTCCTGCCCATAAGTGCCACAGGTGAAAAGCCACGGGTGAATTTGTGATTTCTCATCCACTGGTCCAATCTGCATTTGAATAGTGTTTGGGAAGAGCTCTGTTTCATGGGAAGAGGTAATCTCTGAGACACATATTCATCCCTCCAACATGTTTTGTTTATGTCACAGATGAGGTTTAGATCCTTAGATTGAGTAATTCTAGTGCTGTTTGCTTTATGACTGCATAGCAGATACATCAGGGCTGGATCAGAGAATGCCTTAAAGGTTAGGCATAGATTGCTCCTTAGTAGTCTGTAGGGGACTGAGTACAGGGACAGGGTTTGAGGCAGTCTGCATGGCACATATTATTTAAATACTGTATTCTTTTAGTGTGCAACCTCCATGGCCACTCCAGTTGCTGCTAAAGTCTGGCCAGGTACATGCCGAAGGGTACCCTATACTCGATTATTGGTTTAATGAGGGCTGAGTACAGCTGGACTATGATCTCTTTAGATCTGGAAGCCATGATCTTACTTATAAGTTATGACACAAAGAAAGATTTTCTCACTGCCATAATCACATGGTGATCAAAGTTTAGGTTACTGTCAATCTGAGTTCCCATGTCCCTTATCATTGGGTCTATTCTTAGAGGAGTGTTATCAATTTTGTAATTTGCAGAGGTAGTTGTCTTCCCAAAGGGTATATTTATGCATTTTTTCTGTATATAGTTTTAGGCTATGGTTCTTGGACCACTTATTTCTGTGTGTAAGACTTTCTTGGAGGATATCTACATCTCTGGGGGATTCAGTGACTGTACCCAGCTTGAAGTCACCAGCAAATTTCATCAGCCAGTGGCCCTCTACATTTGCCTTGACTTCAGAGAAGTATATTACAAACAGGACAGATTTTAGTACAGGGCCTTGTGAGACACCACTATCGTCAGGCCTCTGGGTGGAAGTGGATTGCCCTCAGCCAAACTTCATGTGTACCATCTGTAAGCCATTTGGCTATCCATTGGTTGACATGGTGATTTATGCCTAATTCTGTGAGTTTGTCCGTGGTACCTGAGTGGGGTATTGTGTTAAGTGCCTTGGCCAGGTCAAGGTAATAAGTATGCACAATTTTGCACTTGTCCATGGCTCTAGTGACCTTCTCAAAGAAGTGTACCAAGTTTAGTAGGCATTACCTGCACTTGACAAAACCAAACTACAATGGGTCCAATGTTTGAAGATTTATTATGTCTTCGTTTATCAGGTGCACAGAAATTCTTTTCTTTGCCTTGCACAGACAACTAGTCAAACTTATGGGTTTGTAGTTCCCTGGGTCTGTTGATGGTTCTTCTTTGTGGAGAGGGTTGACAGTTGCAGTCCTGTATTCCTAGGGATGAAGCCTGTCTGGAGGCTGTAGCTGAATGGAGACCATAGCGGGCTTGACAGGTCATGTTTCCAGCTATTTGGGAGGCATCCTGGGATATTATCAGAACCCACTGATACATTGTTTTTAGCTCTGGAGAGTGCAATGAGGACCTGTTTTTTAGTGATAGCTGGGAGATAAACTGTAGAGGGTATTTCCTGAGGGGAAACTGGGGGCTGCTAGGGGGTTGAAATTGGAGCTAAATTTACCAGTCAATAAATTTGCTACATCCCATGGTTTGGTATAAGAAGTTCATTTACTATTAGTTCAGCACACTGTTGGGTGTTCCCTTTAAGGTTATATACATAACTGAAAATGCCTTATAGTTATCCTTAGCCTGGGAGGATATTTTTTCCGCAAAGTTGTATTTGGTGAACTTGATTTTTTTCTGAGTTGCTGCTGAGACTGATGAGGGATTTTTTGTCTTTTGGGCATAGCCCTTCCTATTTCTGAACAGGATTTTTTTCCGTTTGTTGCATAACCTATTTATACTGTGAGTCCACCAAGAGGAATTATTTTTGGAGTTTGTCTTAAGTATACTATGGCTTGAAACTGCTGTTTCTATGCAGTTATTTACATGTATGTACAGTTTCCTTAAACACTTCCGCATAGGCCACCATATTCTCTGAATTTAGGGGGAGGTCTTGGAATTTAGCTGTGCATTATTTAATGGGAGTTACTTAGCCTTGGAAAAGTTCTTAAAAGTTCTGGTTTTGAAGTCCAGGCTTTATATTTATTTCGAGGGTTAACACTTTATGATCTGATTGGACCAGTGTGGGTATTACTCAAGTGAGGTTGCAATATTCCTTCATATTTGTGAGTACCAGATTCAGGGTGTTTGCCTTGACAAAATCCAAGAATCTTTGACCCTGCATGTCAATGGTTGTGAATGTAAACCAGTTAATGGTGGGATAATTGAAATCACCCATGAATATGGTGTTGGGCTGAATTGTGAGTGATTCTAGTACATTAAAGTACGTGCTATGGTTATCCTGCGTCACAGACAAAGACCTATAACTAGTACATGCTACTGAACTTTACCTAAGGTTAGTTGGACATGAAGTAGCTCAAGCATATCATATAGTTTGCCATTCTTTAAGTGTGCTTAATTTTTATGTAGACTGTTACACCTCCACCTCTTGTCCATTCTTGGGGCATATACTCAATCTGTTTTTTTAGACTGTCCTTAGTTCTGGAAGAATCCTCCCTGCATTTTTGAACCTCCTTGCCATTGCTTTCTGAAATTTTGCTTTTCTGTGTCTTGCTGAAATTGTTTAGTTTGTTTCCAATAAAAGAAACCCAAATTGGAAAGAACATTTCTATTGCATTTTGGCATGGGTGTTGAAAAATCTGGGAAACATCCTGAATTAACTTTCCCGTCATAAGGACTTCAGCAGAGGAAGGACCATATAATACCTCTTTTTTTTTGGGGGGGGGGGCAGCATTTAGGTTTTCAGCCTTTAAATCCTCTGGTAAATTCCGGAAATGTAGCCAGGCCACTCTGTTCATCACTGACCTAGTAAGAGCTGGTCTGTATACAGCATCGGCCAAGTCATAAGTACATTTTAAAGAGTGGTTACCTGAGACATAGAGGATATTAAATAATTCATAGATGCCTTAGTCTCTGAAGACAAAAGGTCAGCTATTAACTTGTTCATCTTATTAATAGAAGCCAGCAGAAACATGAATATGCAAGCCTGACAATTTACTATTCTGAAGGTTATTTCCCGAATTTATTAAATGCTTTGTTTTGCTGAGATGGAATATGGTTAGCTGCGAAAAGATGTTTGGCAAAAGATCATTTTAACAGATAAATTCACTGCAGGGTTAGATCTAGAGTTTAAAACAAGACATTTGTAGGTTTGAGAAATCATATATATTTTATCAGACTTCTTGGGGGCAGGAGGCTGACTGTCAGGGAAACTGTTCATTGTCAAGAAAGCATTCCCTATTGATGTCAAAATAAGAGGACCATCTGCAGGCTGAGGAAAATTCACTTGTAATTAGCCATAAAGAGAAATCTTGATGAGTGGATGGGAAATAGAAAATTCACCCCGGGGATCACTACAGTGACTCTACTCAACAGAGGCACTGGGAACTTAGGTTGGGTGGCACGATATCGGGGTAATCCTATGGGCTAGGCTTGTAACGACTCCCGAGCCATTAGCCTACTACAAACCTATGAACCCATGAACCTATATCTTCACTATATATATATATATATATATATATATATATATATTTGTTTCTTTTCCTCTGGCAATAGCATTAGAAAAAAAAAAAACACTTCAGGGGAGGAATCTGAATAATAACTTTCCTTAGAATCTGTTTTCCCCTCCTGTTGCATAAAAACTTGAAAAAAAAAACAATCTAAATATAACTCCTGTCCCTCACGCTGAAAATCAGACTCTGAGAGATGGGGGGGGGGGTCTTTTAAAATTCAAGGGAGACCCAGAATCCAAAGACTGAAAGACTTACAATAAGCCCTTAGCAAGACCCAGCCAATTTCCCCTGTCTATTCTAAGTGAAATAGGAAAACAAATATGTTTAACCTTATGTCTTCCTTTCCTGGGAGACCCCCCCACCCCCAACACCAAATAATAGAAAGATCTGAGGACTGGTCCTTCCTAAGGCAATCAAGAGGCAGAGCATTGTCTGCTCACTCTTGTGAAACTCATAAATGTGGCTCTCCCTTCTCTAAAGAGGACAGTTGAACAGGTGCAGAGGATGTGCTTATTTCTTGGTCCTTATCAGCTTCTCGAGGAGCAACACTAGAGGGATTGAGAGAAAGCAATGAATAGTCTAAGGTACTTGAAATGGACACAGCAGAGTCACTAATCAGTGATGAGGAGAAGAGGATGATGGCTTGAAGACTGAAGACTCACACACAAATTTATTTTTTTGTGGCTCAGGGAGGGAGGCACTGAACAGCCTTAGGCATGGTCCATGTGTCTATCTAAAAGAGTGTCTGTCAAATGGGTAGTGAAGCTTTGGACAAAAACGGTGATAAAACCTGACTGAAATAAGTAAGTGTTGAGGTAAATTTTGTAATGACAATATCTAAAATCATTATCCCTATCCCTTAGCTGTAATTATTTTTAGAGAGGTAAAGCTTTTTCTTACAAAAAATTAAATTTTGCAAGGTATTTCCCAGAGAGAGCCCTGACTGAAAAATGTCATTTCAGAGGGAAAATGTTCTCATGATAACCACTAAAAACCCAAGTCATAGCCCTTAGCAATAATTCCTGGCACAAAAGATACACCTTTCTTCACAAAAATAGGTAGCATGGAAGGTATTCCCCAAAAGGGTACTTATCTGGCCAGCCTTGAGAGAAGCATTGATTGACCATTGATCACTCAAAGACCACAGAGAAAAATTATACTTCAATGGCAAGAAAGTTCTGAAGGTTTGGCCCACTAACCACTGAGTTTATACTTTTCTCCTTGAGTTGTTCAGTGGTAAGGGTGTGAGGAACATGCCCTTACTTTCTGAAAGCTGACCAGTTGTCATATTCTAGACAGGATATAACCTATGCAACTTACGTTACTGCGACAATGATCTAATGATAAACACCATGTGATGCCAGCTATGTCAGAAGTGGCAGCAGCAGCATGTTCTCAGACTGCTCTGCTACTACCCTGACTACAGTGCTCCATGCTCGTAAGCAGGATGTTGCTCCTGGAGACCTACATTTTCTAGAATTGTTCTTTCTGGTCTTTCCTCCTGAGAACTCCAGAGATAAGCTCATAACCAGCCTTTTCTCAACTGGACAGCTGAGTTGACCAAAACTGTCTCACTCTCACTTTTGTGGTTGGTTCCACTGGCATGTGGGCCTGCTACAGGAATCCATGTTATGAAGGCTGCAGTCAAGACTCCACTCATGTGTGGTTCAAAGATGGCTTACCCACCAACATTCATCAGCTTGAGATGCTATATCATATCTTGTCTGGCTGCCATTGTAGAATAGCTGTCTGCTATCATTTAACAAGAAACACAGCATTTCACAGAATGCTGATTGTAAATGAAACAGAGAACATCAAGAAATCACAGCCTATAAGAAATCATTACTAGAGTGACACACTGACATAACCTATTGTAACAATGACCTAGCTGACTGAACACAGTTAAAATGTTTATGATTACATGCAACAAAAATAAGAAAACAACACCAAGTGTTCTTTTTCTTTCCCTTAAACTCTTGCCTTAATATGCTGCAACTCAGGAAACTCTTGCAATGAGTGCCTTCAAGTACCAGAGCTAAGGTTTAAGAAAAACTAACACACCTTTTGAAGAGACATACAGTATATTTTAAATGTACAAAAATATAAAGTGTGAATACTGATTTCACTTTTTGCTTTTTATTCACTAACGGTACAAAGACTGAAAATGACAAGAATGCAGAAATGATTGCCTCTGATCTCTGAGGCTGTAGAGTGGTACAACAGTTACAGTTATTCTCATAAGAGAAAGAGCAACCCATTAACAGCTGATTGGTACATAAAGCTTGTGAAAGGTATTTTAAATACTGTGTCCAGTCAATGGAGAAATTCATTCACTGACGGTATCTAATAACATACAGCTGACATTCATGTGTAGCAGGATCCCATGCTGATAGGTGAAACAGCACAAAGCCAAATAAGGAAACATTAACTATACCAGTACTATCTTGACAAATATCTAAAACAAAGTTCACAAAAAAACATGTATGCAGTGTGGGTGGAATGGTTTATGCCCCCAAGCTATCAACATGGTTTTCAGCCCAAAGGGTCACCATAATAATTTGAAGGATGGCAATAATTAATAACATTTTAGAATGGTGTATTTGAGATGCATGGTTGGCTGACCCATGTTACGAAAGTTATAGTACACCAGAGGCAAGTATGCTAGAGTGTACATGTGTGGGGGTGTGGGGTGTTGATGGGACACATCTTATTGATTCGTAGGTTAATACCAGACTGTTGATCCAGAAAATCATTAGCAGTCTAGCCACAACATCCCAATTCATAGGTACCCATTGACATGATTCATACCTAGTTTTGACCCCTTTTACTGAGGGCTTGAGATGCCAGATCTGTGGTGTATTTACAATTGCCCAACCTTTCATTTAGATTATTCTTAAAGATGGTGTCTGGCAGTAGGCTTAGAGGATTAAGGAACTCTTAATGAGCTGTTTACTGTGGTCCTGTGGTGCAGGGTTTGATTGCCTCAGCCTGAATTGCCTAAATGTATGACATTAAGCAAGTCACTTAACCAGACATTGCTCCCGGGCTGAGTCTGAAAAAGGTCCATGTGGATCAGTGATCTACCCCAACAAACAAACACAAAATAAAATAAATAAATATTTTGCTTTATATCCACAGGAAATCTATTCCATAATAGAGGGATTCTCTGGGTCGGGATATACATCTATCTTGGAAAGAAAACTGGAAGGTTGATAGTTTGATGAATATTGGATTCTGGCACCACCTTACGAAGGAAGGATGGGTTGGTTCATAAAGATACCTTATTCATATGAAAAATCATGTAAGGAGGTTTAGAAAATAGGGTTTGAAGTTCTAAGACTCATCTAACAGATTTAATGGACACTAAAAAGACAGACTTCCAGGTTAAATGTGTTTGTTCACACGTGGCTGACAGTTCAAAGGGAGATTGGGTCAAAGATTGTAAAACCAAATTCAAATCCCCACGGGTGAGTGGGATCTTTAAAAGGGGATCTAAGAAGAAAGGTTCCCCTTGTAAGGGGCTTACAAAGTTTGGAAGAAGCTAAAGGCAAATTATGTACTCCAAGGTGAAAATCATGAATGGCAGCTAGTTGTACTTTTATAGTTGAATAACTAGCACCTACATTAAAAACTGAAGCTAAAAACACAAGAATTTAAGGTAATGGCACTGTAAAAGGGTCACTGTCATTCTGCTGCACCTAAATAACAAACCTTTTCCTTTACTTCTGTAAACTTTTCTAGTTGAAGCTTTGTGGGAGGATAAAAAAACTGTGGCAGATAGGGGAGGAGAGCCTGGGATGTCTAGCTATCAATGGAAGTCGAGAAATCATGTGGTCAATTTCAGGTCAAAGATGTCCAGGTGTATCATGTCTGTTGGATGAGACAGGAAGGCTGAAGCTGGAACCAGAATCCATGGTGGGTGAAGCAAATGATGCCAAATAAAGGGGAACCAAATCTGACCATGCCAATAAGGAGCAATTAGGATGACTGTGCTCTTCAACTGAGATGCTTTCTGAAGGAATTTGTGGATTAGCGGTACTGTGGGAAAGCTATAAAGGAGATGGGGGGCCAGTCCTAGACAAGCGCATCTCTCAGTGATTCCCTTCATAGGGGACCAGGGCAAAGAACCTGCTGCACTTGTTGAGGGAAGATGCAAAGAGGTCACAGTAAGGTTAGTCCCACTGACAGAATATCTTTTCCGCCACTTTCAAGTTGAGTCACCACTAGTGAAGCAGTAGAATGGACCTGCTAAATTTGTCTTCCCTCACTCTGGATTTCCCTGGAATGTGGGTTGCTATTAGAAATCAATTAGATATGATTGCCCAATGCCACATGTTCAAAGCTTCTTGACACAGGGGATAAGATTTGGTTCCTCCTTGTTTGTTCATGTACCAGACCACTGACACATTGTCAGTCTGAATCACAATGGTCCCAGTGGGGAGAGTGTCTTGCAAGCCCCGTGATGCTAGGAGGAATGCTCTCATTTTTAAAGATTTTGATATGCATGTTTGCCTCTTTGGTGAACCATGTGCCTGGAAGTGCCCCCACCCACCCGATCTGAGAAGTATCCATGGTAACTATGGTCTTGGGTTGAGGGAAAGTGAAGGGGTGACCTTGCATTTTCTGATTGGAGTAAATACACCAAAGGAGGTAATTTTTGTATGCCTCAGTTGCTTTGATTTGGGTGGATAAGGGTTGATGAAGAATAGACCACTGAGTCATTAGGGTCCACTAAAGAATTCTCCTGTAGTATCATGCTAAAGGAACTAAAACTGTCACAGCAGACACTGACCCCAACGCTTGAAGAATCAATCAAGCTCAGAGAGGAATTTTTGAAAGATTTTCTTGACCTGGAATCATATGGTTTGTACCCTTGGTAAAGGAAGGGAGGTTGTCTCGGATGCTGTGTCAAACAAAGCTTCGATAAACTCTAATATTTGAGTTGGTTCTACCTGAGATCTGTTGTGATTTATAGTAATTCCCAAGTGAGAGCATAACTGTAGTACATAATCTCTTGATTTGATCAGACACTGTTTTGTCAGAGCAGTTATGAGCCAGTCGTCCAAGTAAAGAAACACCTAGAATCCCTTTAGTCTCGAGTGAGCTACCACTACTGACATGCACTTTGTGAACACCCTGGGGACTGTGATGAGACCAAAGGGCAGAGCTTTGAATTGGTAATTACTGGCTTCCAGCTGGAAGCATAGGTATCTCCTGGGTTGTCTGTTCATTTTTATATGATAGCATGCATCCTGAAGACTTAATGAACACATCTAATCATCCTTGTGCAGAAAAAGCAGAAAAGACTGAACCATGACTATCCAGAACTTGGTGTACTGAAATGACTTGTTTAGACTGCTGAGATCCAAAACTGGTCTCCAGTCCCTTGTTTTCTTTGTCACTAAAAAGAATCTTGAGTAAGTTCCGGACTGTCTCTGATGTGGGGGGGTGGGCTCTTGTATGACTCTTTATTCTAGCAGCTTTTTATTTCTAGTTTTGCTGCTTTCCTCTAACTGGGTGGAACATCTGGAATTTTGTTTACTGTTAAGGGGTGGGGGTTATTATGGGTCTACTTCACTTCACCTAAAACCCATTTGACTGACACCCATTTGACCGACACCCAATTGACCTAAATTTCATTTGACCTAAAACTCATTTGATTGACTCCCACTTCACTGACATTTAATACTCAGACTTGTTGTGGGCTTTTCTTCATCTGTGACTTGCTTGTGATAAAAAGAAAAGTAGCGTTTCAGTGTTTCTAAATGTGGGTTTTTCTATTTAAATTTTTATGGGAAGTATCTAAAGTAATTTGGCAAATGCATTGTGCGTTCCCCGCAGTAGTGGCAGTGTGTAGAGTACTATAAAGCAAGTTAAAGGTATATGCCCTTTTCCCCATTGTAGTGTGAGTTAGTATATATAATTGGGTATATATAATTGGGGGGTGCACCTAGTTTGGTTGTACATTGTCCCTTTTGTGTTAAAAGGGTTAGTAAGTATTTTTTAAGTTCTAGAAAGGGTTAGTTATTGGTGTTCTAAGCGTGCTGTCTATGGTTTATGATTTAGTATGTTGAAATTCAGCATTGTAAGCTGTCAGTGAAAGGGGAGTCAATCAAATGAGTTGTCAGTCAAATTAAATTTAGGTCAATTGGGTGTCGGTTAAATGGGTGTCAGTCAAATGAGTTTTAGGTCAAGTGAAGTTGATCCATTATTATGTAACCTTTGGAAATAATCTTCTGTACCACTGAATCTTTTGAAATCTCTAGCCAGCCTCTCTGGTGCAGGGATAAGTGACCCACAGCTGCCTCCAGAGGTGGACAATTGGGCCTCCTTTTAGGAGAGCTGGAAGGATCTATCAGAGAAGTGTTTCTGGACCCTTGGTTTTGTGGGCCTTCTCTGCCGCATGAGAGCATCTTCCATTTGAGTCCCCCCATGCCCCTGGGGGAACTTTCTCCACATGGATCTTGAAAGGGACCCTGGGACTTTCTGAACCACATTTTTGACCATCTCATTGATTCCTAAAAAAAGTACTTCAAGGAGTCAAAGACTGTATGTCTACAGCAAACAGGGTCTTACCATCCAACTCAAACCTGGATAATGTGTCTTTAACCTTGGGGCCAAATAAAGAACTTTGATCAAAGGGAGCATTGATGAAAGAAGACTTGAAGGACTCCATGAAATCACACAGGTGCATCTAGGCATGCCTCCTAATGGAAATGCCTGAAACTGATGACCTTGAGATACCTTCAGCTGCATGTGAGACGAGCCTCATGGAAAATTTGAAATGGACTGTAGGGTAGCCTCACAAATAATGGTCCCAAAGAGGGATTTGGAGAGTTATTTAATGAAATCCCTCTGGAGTCTGGTGAAGTGTGCCAAATAATTCAGTGATGGAAGTGCCAAAGATGCTGAAGCATATATATGCTTCCTGAATTTGTCCAGCACCCTAAACTCCATGTTAGGGGGATAAACAGAAGAACTTTGTTCTGCAAGCTTCTTTTTTGTTACTGCTGCTACAACCATGGCATCAACTGGTACTCCTTTCTTCCAAAATTCCATATCCTTGGGTGGTACCAGTATACTGCCTGGTCTCTTGGATATCGGCTCAATGGAATCAGGTTCCTTCCATGCCCATCAAGAGCTCAAATCAATGAGCTCGTTGATGTGTGGACCTACCCAGGAGGTAGATGGACCAGCCCCAAAGGCTTCCAGGAATACTGATTCTTCTTGGGAAGGGTTGTCAGTTGACCAACCACCCCTTTGCTTGAGGATCTCTAATATGTCTCCAAATTACACCTTATCAGGTAATGATCTTGGGGACCCTTCCCCTCATCAAAATCAGTATCCTTTGTGAAAGACTCATGAGGACAGTCTAAGTGCCTCCTTTTGCACTTTTTCTTCCTAGGGACTTCCTCGGCAGGATGCTCCTGAGACGTATCAGAAGATATCAATATACCCTGGAGGGTATCCTGGATACTTTGAGCTGGCTGTCCCTGTGGAACAGGAAGTTGAGGCTCAAGATGCAAAGACAACTGGGTCTGGAAAGTAGGAGCTGAGGAGGGTGAATACATCCTTTCTCTTGGAGCAAAGAAAACTTTCTTCACTACTTTGAAAGCAGAATGCCTCAGACATAAAGAAAGAAATGGCTCTGTGAAGACCTGCTTCCAAACCATCAGCTCCATCTGACCTGAAGGCAAACCAATCAAAGCAAGGGTCAGAGTCAAGCTGTCCAGAGTCAAGACTCTGAGGAACAGAGACAGCTCTGACAACCTTGAAATCGACTCCAACAACCTGGATCCAGCTCCAATGTTACAGCTCTGAGAGTCATCCAGCTCTTACATGCTCGGAGCCGGTCCACTCAGAAACAGTATCAGCATAGAAGATACAATGATCTCCAGATATGGCACAGATGGATCCAGGATTCCTGGATCCAACTGCTCTGAAACCAAAGGACAGATCGGATAAGGAGACAAAATAGGTGGGGACGTATTGATGAAGGTCTCTGGACCCAATGGGTGGCATCAGGGAGAATCCCCGTTTAAAGTTGCATCAGGAGAAATTTTCTCATCATCTTATCCAAATCTGAAGTAATAGAAGAAGTCCTAGAGAGCTGACATCTTTCCAGGAAAGTAGTTGGAAGACGGCAGGATACTGGATCTAGAGTCGGAGGAGACCGGATCTGAGATGACCTATCAATGTGCTTCTTCAGATCTGAGAGGGTCGGATATGATGTTATAGCTTTTGGATTCAAAGTAGTCAGACTGGAAGATTTCGTCTTTGGATCTGAAGATTTTGATATTTTTTGAGGAGATTCCCAGTTAGGAGTAGAAGAAACTAAAGGGTCCAAGGGATGTTTTTTGGCCTCTTTTGTATCAAACCTTTTAGGGGTTAGAGCACCAGATGCTGAATCATAG
Organism: Protopterus annectens; assembly: GCF_019279795.1. Taxonomy (NCBI): domain Eukaryota; kingdom Metazoa; phylum Chordata; order Ceratodontiformes; family Protopteridae; genus Protopterus; species Protopterus annectens. Next base: position 822,502,602 of record NC_056727.1, read on the forward strand.
AACGTTGAATGTAGTAAACCTCTCAGAATCAATTTATTTTTATGGTCAATAAGGGCCCTAGGATTAAAGGCCTTACATACATCACATGCAGAACCCAAATGGGCTGGGCCTAAACAATAAACACATATTGTGTACATCTGACAAAGGAATCTTATGGCTGCAGGCCTTACATTTTTATAACGTGATGGTTTAAGTCATATTTGTAGATACTAACAATAACTAGAAAAAAAGGAGCAAGAAGTATTAACAGCAATGGTGATGTAAGGGGCTACCTCCAAGGTATAAAGGAAAAGGAAAAAGAAGGGAAAATACCAACAATGGTATTCAAAAAAATACCCTAAAAAGTGTATGAAGGGCAAGAGAGGATATAAAATAAAGAAAAAGGTTTGTACACAAAATCTGTTTTACTCACAAGTAAAACAAGTTATAGCTCGAGAGCTAACAGTGACCATGTCCATACTCAAAGGTGGCAAGGAAGATCTAAGGTATGGTAGTCAACTGCTGAATTATGGGTAAAGGATGAGCTCAAGAGTTTCAGTAGTCCATGAGCTGGAAAAAGTGGCCAAGTCAGATCCGAGGGTCGGATCTGAGCCCAACAGCTGAGAAATGAATGAAAACGACAACATCTGATTATAAAGTATTACATAACAACATTATCATTCTGATAGTTCTGATATCGATGAAGAAGACTGAACTTTTCCTTAGCAGGTTGTGATAATTCTCAATTCATACTTACTTTTGGAGTCCTTTGTTAATATTTTTGACTTCAACTCTAGATGATGGGGTATTAAGTTTGCTTTTATATGAGTTTCTTTCTCTTACTGTACAGTTTATTTAAACTAGGGCTTCACCACAGGGATTGATTCCTGAATTATTTGGCATTGTGTTTACGTCTTATACCTTAATGTATGCTTTGAGGTACACACACACACACGCGCACACACACACACACACACACACACACACACACACACACACACACACACACACACACACGATTCTGACAGTGCGTCATAACAGACTTTTGGAAGTTTATAGTATACCCTACACTTTGAAGGAGAGATATGATGAACTCCAGAGCCTACAACAGGCAACTTGGAGAAGGTGCCTGAATTGACAAGTCATCTAAACAGGGAAAAATCTGAATGCCTTGGAGCCTGCAAAAGGCAATCACAGGAGCTAGGCATTTTGTGAATACTCTTGGGGCAGTACAGTGGTCAAAAGGCAAAGCAGTGAACTGAAAATGAGAGGAAGAAACAGAGAAATGCAAAAACTTTCTGAAAAAAGGGTGAATAGTAATATGAAGGTAAGCATCTTTCAGATCCAAGGACACCAGAAAAGCCTGGAGCAGCAACAAAGCAAACAGGGTTTGAAGAGAAAGCATCCAAAAAGAAGAACCCTGAGAAAGATGTTGAACAAGGAGAGATCCATAATAGGCTTCCAAATGCCCTCCTTTTGAGGAAAAAGGAAAATTGTGGAGTAAAATCCTTTTCCTACTTGGGAAGGATGGACAGGTTTAATAGTTCCCTGGTCTGCCAGGGACCCAAGAACCTCTGAAAAATGAGGAAGCTGCTCTCCAGGAGGTTGAGGAATCCTTGAAAAAATAGGAAGACTTCCATACCATGAAGTAACCTTAAGGGATGATGGACAATACCCAAGAATCTCAGGTGATGAGTTGCCAGTTTGGAAGGCAGTGGGACAGCCAAAGGGAGAAGGCAACCTGGTCGAGGGTTGGGGGGGCAAGATGTTAAACAGAAACAGGTTTGTCAGATAAAGGAAGCTTCCAGGCCACAGGAGCCTAAGAAGACTTAGCAAATAAAGTTCACCTACCACCCTTCCTGCCTTTAGTAGCCTGACAAGACTGCCTGCGAGCAAAAGCAGAACTGGTAGGATAATTCCCTCTGAAACTTAGGGATAGGGGACACAAGCATATGTTTAAAGTCCTACAAAGTTTTATCTTAATCTTACAGAGACTTAAACATATCATCAGCAGCAGTCCCAAAGAGATTTTTATTATTCAAAGGAGCATCCTGCAACTTGGTCTTAATGCCTTCAGATAATGACTATAGACAAATCCAAGAGTAATGCCTCATGATACGCCCAAAGGCAGCATCTCTGGAAGAGGCATCATTAGCATCATAACAACTCTTAACAGAGTGATGAGCCACATGAGAGGTAAAACCCAAAATAGACAGAGGAGGAGACTTTTCCAGAATCGGGGAGGTCAGAAATAACCTGACAAGCCTGGATAATCAAGGCCAGAGCATATCTGGTCATGTGGGTCTGGTAAAGGATGGCCCTAAAGGCCAAAGATGAAGCAGTACAGACCTTCTTTCCAATCCTCTTCATGGCCCTACTATCCTTATCTGAAGGCAGAAGTGTGGTGGAGGGCAAATGCTTAGAAGGTCACACCACAGCAGGATCAGCAGAAGAACTCTTGAACAGAAATTAACAATCCTCAGCAACCTTATGGAACCTGTCAGATTTCTTTGGAGAAGGAGGCTGAGAATCAGGAGTCTTGGAAGCGGCTCTAAAGGTATCTAACAAAGCAGCCAACACAGGAGGTACTGCAGAAGGTTTAGGATTGTCCACCAGAAGCAACTCATAATACCTCTTCTGGATATCAGACACCTGAGAAGAATCCCATTTAATATATTCCATCATTCTGGCTATTGTGTCCCCAAAAGACAAATCCTCCAAGGGAGACTCAGAGCTAATAGATTCCTCTTCATCAGAGCCATATGTCAAAGGAGAAGGCATCTGAAAACAATAAGACAAGAATCCCTCATCAGACTCTAAATCGTCATCCAAAGAATCAGGTTCCCTAGTCCTTTCAGAAGGAGCTAAGGTCCAAGGTGGAGCATGCACAGAAACCCCTTGGGAGGCTTCAGGGCCATTAAGGCATTAAACAGGCCTTGAGTAAACTCCTGTTATTCCCTTTGAGGGTCCTTAGAGTGTATAGAAGAATGCTTAGTTTTCTGTTTTTTTTTTCTTAGCAGTGATGTAAGCCATAACAAACACTAGAGGCTCCAAACCCTAACAAGATTCAGTAAGAGTACTCATAACCTCTTACCTGACCAGAATCTGTGGAATTTCTCTAAGGCCCTCTGAGATAACCAACTGCAGTTCATCCTCAATGCCCAAAATGGTGGCCTCCAAGAGGGTTGCAATAGAGGAATCCAAGGTCCACACTGGATGGCCTACAGCGCTATCACCTGCTTCTAGAATGACATCTGGTGGAGGCTGAACAGCCAAAGAATCTGACCAAGATTTGTTGTCCTTCTTCTTGCTTAACAGTAGTACCTAATGATTAACTGATTCTGCTATGATACTCTGAACCCACTGTTTAAGCCACTGGTTTTTGGCCAGGGAAGACAACCTCCCTTGCAAATACTACAGGAAGTATGTTTATGAAAAGGTCCCAAACAAAAGAGACACTGTTCGTGATGATCCTTATGGAGAATCTACCTCCCACACTGGCATTCTGTTTCTTGGATGACATGAACTCCTGGTAATGAAAGAAACCATAGGTTCATAAGTTGGTACTGGGCTATCTGCCCGAAGGCATATATTAGCTCAGCCATGTTGTGCGGTATTCACCGCCCCTTTAGTAGTTCCCTAGACCTTTGTACTAGCAGCTAGTACCTTTGGCCCCTATCTAGTAGTGCTGTTGGTGTGATCCCCACTATGAACTTTCTGTTACTCATCCACTCATCAAGGTTCCTCTTGGAGAGTGATAGTGAGGGGCTCTGTCTTATATAGATCAGGACCCTGTTCCATAGTAAGGGAAGTCTCTGCGAAGGGAATTTATCCCTCCAGCATGTTCTATTCACTGTTGTGTTGAGGTTTATATCCCTAGAGCGTGTAGCTCGAGTAGATTTGGTTTTGCTAAGATGGAGCCAACCAAGACCAAGAAAGATAAAAGACCCCAAAGGGGCACTTATCTGACAGCTATGTATCAGCACAGCAAAGGGAGTTCAGACCAATGATCAATGATGGCATTTGGACTGGTGGAAAAGAAGTTCTGGGTAACTGCATCCATCCATCACCTTCGTGCTCTACGACCTGTATGGGGAGCATATATGTGACTTATTTTGCATATAAGATCTAAAGGCTTTGTTATACTGACTGGATGTGGGATAATCATTCGCACAAGATCCCCTAAGTTGAAGAATACTGCAGTAGTGATATGGAAGGATATATATAGGTGTTGAAAATAGAGTGACTATACTGGTGGGAGCCAGGTCTAATATTTTTGATCCTTCAGCTGGGACATGAGACAGTTGGTCAAGGCAGCTGGCATTAATGAAGTTCACGTATCTTGGTGCATATTTATTTGAGGTTGTGTAGGTTTTCTAATTAATGGGGGGGGGTAGCTGAGCTCTCTCAACAGAACAGAGAGGGATGTCAGTTTGCTTAGATATGCCTTATGGGCTGAAGGTGACATGGAAGGAGTATGGTAGTAGACTATGATATGGTACAGACCTCTTTAGTGTGAGAAGAATACAGAAAAGTGCAAGGTCACTGGCTTGAGAGGCTTGAGTTGAGAAGATTTCTTTGGAATACCAGCAAGCCTCATACAATAACACCAACATTTCCACACTGGATCTGAAAGAGTGGAAGCCACTGAAACCCTGCACCATGTTTCAGTAACTGTGCAGACATTTTCAGGAGCCAAGAATGCCTCTAAGGAGTGCAATGTCTTGTATAGGCTTCTAACATTTAGCAGTGTCACCATTACACAGTCTACCATTTTTAATAATACACAAGATAATATTTAATGCTGCTGTCTGTCCCACTCCAGTCATTTCTGAAATTCTATACATCTATCTCTCTCTCTCTCTCTCTCTATAAATATATATATATATATATATATATATATATATATATATATATATATATATATATGGGGCTACTTTGAAAACTCATTTCACTGAATTTCAAAAACTCCCAAATCACTGAAAGCTCAAATCACTAAAAACGCATTTCACTGAGTCACTTTCAATGAATGTAATTACTGTTGGGCAAATACGACGTATATGCCCTTTTACCCACTGTAGTACAATCCTGGAGTTAGTGTATATAGTTGGGGGTGTGTGGGGGGTGTAGTTCCCCACCTACTTAGCTTTTATATTTATGAATCTCATTTCACTGAAAGCTAACAATATAAAACCAAAATTAGGTGGAGAGCTACACCCCTACACCCCCCTAAACAACCCCCCCTAACTATATATACTACTCCAGGATCTCACTACAGTGGGAGAAGGGCATATACGTTTTATTTTCCCAACAGTACTTACATTCAGTGAAATCTGATTCGGTGAAATGCATTTTCAGTGGCTTGAGCTTTCAGCAATTTGGTGTGAGTGTTTTAAAAGTCAGTGAAATGAGTTTTCAAAGTAGACCCATATAGAGCTAGCTCTGAAAGGTCTGTGACACTAGAAGCACCACTCTCATCTCTTGGAACCTGATATGCAAATTAGTCTTTTGTAGGGACCGTGTGCCTTGAACAGTCCATCCCAAGTAATGCTCCCCCCACCCCAAATGGGAGGTGTCCATAGCCAACGTGACATTCGGGGGAGGAAGGATAAATAGACGCCCTTGACTGATTTCTCACACTGAATCCACCAAAGAAGTTCCTGCAAGCCTGGGACAGTTTTTTTGGATGTCATAAAGGATGTGGATAAAAGGACCATTGCACTGCAAGGATCCACTGTAGAATTCTCATATGGAGGTGAGCAGTAGGAATTAAAGCAATTGCAGCAGCCATTGACCCTAGAGCTCTGAGGACCAGTTTTGCTGGAGGAGAAGGAAGAGAAAAAAAAATTGTCTGACATGCACCTTCAGGGCACAAACTCTGTTTAGAGGCAGAAGAGCTAAAGGACTGACAGCATCTAACTGATCCCCTATGAACTCCAGGACTTGGACTGGTTGAAGCTGTGATTTGTCCATATAGACACTGATTCCTAGTGAGTGAGACAGCTGCAGCAAATAGTCTCTGGTTTCTATGAGCAGATTCCTGGTCGATGCAGTGAGAAGCCAGATGTCTTAAATAAGGAAATACTCTGAATCTGAGCAGTCTGAGGTGAGCTGCTACCACTGCCATGCATTTGGTGAACATACTGGGGGCTGTGGTTAGACCGAAGGGCAGGGCTCTGAAGTGATAATGACTGGCTCCTAGCCAGAAGTGTAGATACCTTTGACAGCACCTGCTCAGTTTGATGTGATTGTACGCATCTTAAAGATCGATTAGGCAAATTCAGTTGTTCTTCTTCAGGAAAAGTCAGAATGGACTGTACTGTGACCATCTGGAATTTGGAATTCTTTACAAACTGATTTAGACAACTGAGATCCAATATAGGTTTCAGGTCCCCTGGCAGTAAAAAGAATCTTGAGTAAATTCCAGATCCTCTTTGGTCTAGAGGGACCTCTTGGATGGCTCTTTTGTTTAGCAGCTTTTGAATTTTTATAGCTGAAAGCTTCCTCTGATTGGGTGAAATACTGGGGAGACATTTTCTTTTCTTTACGGAAAGGTTGGGAAAATGGAATGAAGTATCCTATGGATATGATCCTGTGCACCCCAGAATATTTTGTGATAGGTATCCAGGCATTAAGGCGCAAGGAAAAGTGCCCCTTGACTGCCTCCAGAGAGAGGGACAGTCAAATAACCTTTTAGGAGTGGTGAGAGGACCTGTCTGAGAAGGAATCTTGAGATCCTTGATTCTACAGCCCCACTATGCCATGTGGGCAATGTCTAGCACTGTAGCATTTTCACTCCTGCCTCTGGGGGAAAAATCTCTGTGATTTCTAAAAAGAACCACGAGACTTCTGGAACCACATCTTCTTCTCGCCATGTTGATTCCCAGAGAAAGGTCTCTGTGGGGTAGAAAAGCAGATTCTGACAGCAGACAAAGTCTTTTCATCCTGTTCACTGTGGGAATGAGTCTCTTTCATGGTGGGCCCCAAACACAGAAGATCCATCAAAAGGAGCACTGATGAATGATGCCTTGAAAGGTTCTGCAAAATCACGCACTCATGTCTAGGGATGTCTCCTTATGGCTATGCCTGAACCAGCCAATCTTGAGGTATCTTCACCTGCATGTGAGATTAATTGCATGGATGCATTTGTAATGGATTAGTGTAGCCAATCATGAGGAAAAAGAATTCTGTTCCTCTGCAGACATGGATCCTGGGGCAGAATTAGAAAGCTCCTTAATCAAGTCCCTCTGTAATCTGGTAAAATGTGACAGGTAGTTCACCAAATGCAGGGCAAATATCACTGATGCATACACTCACTTTTAAAAGCCCTAGACTCCCTTTACTGGGGTGGACAAAGGAGTTCTGCTCAGCTAGCTCCTTTTTGGTGGCTGCCACAACAACCATGGCATCTACAGGAACCCCTTTAGTCCAGTACTGTTTATCAGTGGGTGCACTCAAAATTTTAGCAGGGCATTTGGGAACTGGTTCCACAGAGTCCAGTTCCTTCCATGCCCTGTGGTAGATAAGATCTATAAGCTCATCCATGGCGGGGGGGGTGACCCATGATGTAGAATTTCCACATCCAAAGGTTTCCAAAAACACCAAGACCTCTTGAGAAGGGGTTTGAGAAGTCCATCCACCTTTCTGGTGAAGGATTTCTAAAATGTCTCTGAAATAGATGTCCTTGGGTGGAGATCTGGGGCACTGTTACTCTTCATCAAAATCAATGTCTTCCATTAGAGATTCCTGCTGGGAATCTAAGTGCCTCTTCTTGCAAAGCCTCTTCCTAGGAACTTCCTCAGCAGGATATTCTGGTGACATATTAGAAGAGGCAGGGAGCTCCTGGTTAGGAAATGGATGGAAGCTCATTTGGGCTGGCTGCCTCTGATGGGTAGGATGAGCAGACTCAGGCACAGGATCCATATGGGGAACAAAGGATGGATCTGATGGTGGAAGAGTCAAGGCTATTCTTGGGAAAGATAAAACCTTCTCCACCACTTCAAAGGCAGAAGAACCAGGAAATACCAAGGAAAAACTCTCCAAGCCAAGGTTCTTGAAGCAGATAATCCTGGGCCCTCCCTGACCCTTCCCAACAAAGGAGGAGTCAGGGCCAAGCTGTCAAGTGCAAAAGCACAAAGGGGAAGTGATGGATCCGAAAGCTTTGGAGTCAAGGTCTGCACCTCAGATCCCA